>NC_089762.1:44925890-44930890 GCF_040412425.1 Macrobrachium rosenbergii | reverse complement strand
TCTCTCTCTCTCTCTCTCTCTCTCTCTCTCTCTCTCTCTCTCTCTCTCTCTCTCTCTCCCGCTCAATCTCTCTGGCTGTCTTATTAAGATTCTAGTTTGGATATTGTCTCTTTCTATACAGTACGATTTTTTTTGTGGGGGGGAGGTGTTTAATGAATGCGGCTGTATGGTACTTGATTGATGGCTGCTTGAGGTGCTGGGAAACGTAAGAATGAAAGGAAGAATAGCATGAATGACATCTCGTCTTTAATTTGAATACGTAAGTCTCACACATACATACATACACATACACACATATATACTGTATATATAAATATATATATATATATATATATATATATATATATATATATATATATATATATATATATATATATGTATATATGTGTGTGTGTGTGTATATGTGTACGTGTGTGTGTTTGTATACACTTGCAATCCATTGATCAGAACTCAGGCGTTTCCAGTGATAAACAGTCGGCCGAAAGTTGTGGGCCGATGTCTGTGTGAAGCTGGGTACGAAGTTATAAACTTGCCAACCCAAAAACCAGTTTAAAATTGAAAGACCAATTAGTGGTGAATATATATATATATATATATATATATATATATATATATATATATATATATATATATATATATATATATATGTATGTATATGTGTGTATGTATGTATATACATATATACACATATATATATACATATATACATATCGTTTTTCTACCATATACTCATTCTTCCATCTGCAGAACCTTTCAGCAACTATCACCATGTATACAGTACACATCATCACACAAGGAACAAACACCTTCCAGAATAAAAATATAAAAGAGAAACAAGTAAAAAAAAAAAAAAAACAACGCGAATAATAAAAGGAAGAGCAAAATCGCGGGAGGGGAGAGTTGTAAAAATGATCTCCAAGGCTTTTCCTTATCATTCCATAGAGCGACCTTGGCTCCGGTCCTCACTCGGGACAGTTTTATCATTCCTTCTTTCCTTTTTTATGGCTCCGAAGCAAATCCTCTCTATATTTCGGATGAAGTATTTGCGGTTTTTTTTTTCTTCATTTTAGTTTATCGTTCTGTAACAAGCGAATGTTGGTCGTATTCTTTTGTAAGTGAAATTTTCAGATTTTTTTTCATTTCATAATATTCGGATGTGATATTTTTTTTTTTGGCATTTTATATCTGATTTACTGCAGGAAAATGATTTATATTCTAAATAAATTGGTCTTTATTCCCTAGCCCCCTTGCATTTTATTATCTACCTATATTTTTTTCTGTTTTACAGATTTGTCCACATATTTTTTAAGAGATACGTCCTTTTTTTTTTTTTAATTCAGGAAATTTTTGGTATATTATATTGCTGGACAAACCTACGAGAAAAGAATTGTATGAAAGAATTCTATAAAGATTTTTACTTTGTGTTGTTTTTATTATTATTATTTCAGTAGATGAAACCTATCCACATGGAACAAGCACATCAAAGGGGTCATTAACATGAAATTCAAGCTTCCAAAGAATGTTGGTTTCAACCTCCCACCGCAGACCCCACACTGCAGCAGTAACTGATCACGATACGGAGCCAGTGATTTTTCATCGGCCTAGGGGAGACGCGAACCCCCGACATCTGAGTGGCATGCCACGACACTAGCCACTATACCAGCAGACCTCAACTCACTGAAAATATTTGCTTTCAAATAGTCGTCAGCTCACTAATAATGTACAGAATAAGTTTCTGAATGTCTGAATTCATGATATGCTTTTAATAACAATTAGTGGTTCCTCTTTATTTGATATTTTTTACTAGCAATGCCACAAGCCTGTAATAATTCCTTGTATATATTCACCTTTAACGTCATCATTCCTAAGAACTGAATTTCGTCATACTTCGCGCATTAAAGCAAAGTCATGCAATGCGGCAGGCAAAAAGACAAACTAAAAAAAAAATCACTGGAAGAGCCAAAAGAAAAAAAAAACACACAAGGATCCAATTTCTCAAGCAAGAGTGGAAATAAATTCAGAGAGAGAACTCAGTTACTGAGAAAGAGAGTAAGTCGCTGGGAAACTTTTTTTTTTTATTTTCAATGGGTCGCCGTTTTTTTCTTTTATTCCAAACAGTATTATATTTGATTATTACTGAAACGACTGACAATCCATTTTAGCATATTAAAACATTTCATTTAATTCCTTATGATACGGTGAAAATCTGACTAATTAACCTAAATGAATGTTAGACAATAATAGATGAAAATGTATTCAGGCACCTTCAATTTTTTTTAGCAAAGGATTTATGGATTCAGTTAAATATCTGAAATCCACTCACGAACGTGTTGAAAAGATAATGAATAATGAGTCATTATACCAAATGACCTGCTGAAAATGATTCACAGTAATGGCATGAATAAAGTGATGTGTTAATCAAGACAAGAAATTAGTAACTGAAAAGCGGACTAACATTTATGTGTGATTAGGCAAACGACAAACAAGAATTTGATCCCAATAAACAAAATAAACTGCCATTTATGTGTCAGGAAGTAATTTACAAACATGAAATTTATTTTAGTAAACAAAACATAAACTAACATTTATGTGTGATTAAGGAAACGATAAACTAGAAATGAATCCCAGTAAACAAAACAAACTGCCGACCATGAGTCACTGTTAAAGAATAAACTAGAATTTAGTCCCCGTAAACAAAATAAATTACCATTTATGAGTCACAATGCAAGGAATAAACAAAAGATTAATCACAGTAAACAAAATAAACTACCATTCATGAGTCACTATGCAAAGACTAAACTAGAAATTACTCCCAGTAAACAAAATAAACTACATTCATGAGTCACAATGCAAAGAATAAACAGGAAATTAAGCCCTCTGAGCTAAAAAGGGAACTAGGAAAAGATGTTCTAAAAAAAAAAAAGCAATTAATACCTCAAAAAACAAACAATAAACTTTGCGTCTAAACAACCACTGTTTCTCTTCCCCAAAAGTAAGGTCGAGGACGACGTGACTTTAAGAAGCATATTATTCCTGAAATCGTTTCAATGGCTGCAATGCCATTTCCCACCCTCCCCCCCCCACCCCTTCTCAAAATCTCCCTCGAATCCCTTACCCTCGGTTTACTAAGGTCACGGCGCCTTTAAGGATAAGGTCACCCAGATGCCAAGGGTTCGGGCGTGGGGTATAAAACATTGATGCAGCGATGAAGGTGAAAGTTTATCCCATACATCCATAATCAGTTGGGAAAATGTCAGTCAGTCAGCTAGAGACATTATATTTTGTCCCACGGACAGTGATGGTAAAGGGTGCGTGAGTTTAATTTTATCGGATAAATATAATATATATATATATATATATATATATATATATATATATATATATATATATATATATATATATAAATATATATATATGAATAAGTTCATTCTTTTTTTTTTTAGTGATTGACTGATTGACTGGGTGTTATCTGGCGTCGTGAATTATTCATTTATTTGATGAAGCCTGAATTATTACGTTTATTATTATAATTTATCATTTTATTATTCCACAATTGATGAAAACATATCATTATTATTATGCATTATTATTATAAGCCAGGATCATCATATTATTATTATTATTATTATTATTATTATTATTATTATTATTTAAAACATACACATGCACCAAAATTATTCATTCATCTGCTGAATTATTACGTTTATTATTATTATTATTATTTTTATTATTACTATTATTAAAGGTCATTATATGCACCAGAATTATTATTATCAAAGCCAGATCATCATCCTTAAAATTATTATTATTCATTTTATTATTATTATTATTATTATTATTATTATTATTATCAAAGCATTATTATTATTATTATTATTATTATTTAAAGCCAGAATTATTATTATTATTATTATTATTATTTCATTTTATTATTATTATTATCATTTATTATTATTATTATTATTACCAAAGCATACACATGCACCAAAATTACCTATTCATGTGGACAAGGCATTATTATTATTATTATTATTATTATTATTATTATTATTATTATTATTATTATTACCAAAGCATACACATGCACCAGAATCACTCATTCATTTGCACAAGCCAGATTTTACCGGAGCTCCCAGAACCGACGGTAATTTATGCAGTCCATCGGGCTCGAAGGCAACCTTTGATAATTAACCGAAAACTGCCCCACCTTCATGTAAACCTAACCTTTTGATATTTGGTCAACTCGCGCAAAGCTTCGTTGACCTTTACGGATGAAGGGGGGTGGGGGTTGGGGGGAGGATATCCCAGCTCGTGCGAGTGTTATTTTTTTTTTTTATTCTGTTATTCTAGAATGGCCGCCTACGCTCGTGAACTTCAACTGGGCATTTTCACCCCCCGCCCCCCCCCCCCTTTGTAGTTGTCGTTTTCCACGACGCCAGTAAAGCCGATGGGTCGTTCAATGGGTCGATTCGTGCCAGTGATTTATTTAGCGCGCGTTTCCTTTGAGTTCTGGAGGCAGGAAGGGTATCTGGTTACCAGAAGTATGGCAGTGCATAGTCTATTTTCCCATTAAATTACGAAGGCAGGAATTAGTATTAGAAAGATGATGTTGGTCTCGTGATTGAGATTTTGGGAAGAAGATACTGGCAAAATTGACAGGAACTTCCTTACACTGCAAACGGAAAAGTCTCTCTTGATATCTGCAAATGAAATCATATAATAATAATAATAATAATAATAATAATAATAATAATAATAATAATAATAATAATAATAATAATAATAATAATAATAATATTATTATTATTATTATTATTATTATTATTATCCATACCGTATCTTGGGTAACAGGTCCACAAGAATAAATGGTTCTGTATGAATTATTGTGGATTTCACTTTACCACTGCATTGATGAATGCGATGTAGAAGCCCATAAATAATAATAATAATAATAATAATAATAATAATAATAATAATAATAATAATAATAATAATACCCT
>NC_089762.1:44915890-44920890 GCF_040412425.1 Macrobrachium rosenbergii | reverse complement strand
AGAAAGCCTCAGTCTCTCCAATGGATTCCAGGCTAACTTGACTAACTTAACAGAAAACTCCATGGATTCCAGGCTAACTTGACTAACTTCAGTCTCTCCAATGGATTCCAGGCTAACTTGACTAACTTAACAGAACAGAAAGAACAAATCTTTCCAATGGATTCCCGCAAGATGAAAGTATTCTCATTGGCTGCTGAGAATCTCACCCAGAAAACCTTCAAGGGATTTCAAGACGCGAAGGCTTTATGGGCATGGCCACGGCACTGATAAATATGGCCTACTTTCGCAGAATATGCAAACAGCTGACGCTTGATAAACGCAATGTCTTTTGGCAGAATGCAGCTGGTTCTCTGTCGCGGTTCCTGTCTATGTACTTGCTTGTCTTAATGTATATAAACATTCAGGTCACTCTCCATAATTTATTAGTTTTATATTTATCGTCACTTTTTTTATTATTATTATTATTCTTATTATTATTATTATATTTATTATTATTATTATTATTATTATTATTATTATTATTATTATTATTATTATTATTATTGGTGCTTGATTTCATTAACATCTTGGTCATTATTGGCGTAATCAGCGCTTTATCTTTAATATAAACAAAGAGCAAAATAGAAGGACTTTTGGGATAAAAATAAAAAGCGTGAGCAGATGTTTCCGATAATGGCGAAAGTGATTATATAAATTATGCCTCATTAGAATATATATATATATATATATATATATATATATATATATATATATATATATATATATATATATATATATATATATATATATATATATATATAAATATAGGAAATTAGGCATCAAATGACCTACCCGAAACAAGGAATGGGAAACATTAGCGTAGTGAAATGTCTTAAAAGGACCTGAATTTTATTTGCAGATGAAATACTAGTATGCATTATTTCCTTACAGACATAAAGGATAATACTGTAAATGAATGTATAGGAACAGTCATTTGTTTATTGAAATACAGAATATATTATTTTATACATTATACCAGCGGTTCTTAACCTTTCTATTGCCACGCCCCCTCTAAGAGTTGGTCCTTCCCTCCACGCCCCATTTGCATCTGCGAATAAAATTCCCTCCCAGATTTAAAGGAACATGAAAAAAAAAGAGAAAGAGAAGGGGTTTTGAGGGATAGGAGGAGGCAAATAATTACAAAACATGGTCAGCCCAACGAATCTGACCAAGGTAGTAGGCTAGAGTAAATTAACGTTATAAGGCGATAGTTTTGCATTTCGTCATAAACTTCTGAATATTAGTTCTTCACTCTTGTTAAAAGAATAACAAATACAATTAGAGAATTTCTCATTTTTCCCTAGGGCTCGCGCCTCCCGGGAAATTGCTGACGCCCCCAGGTTGAGAACCACTGCATTATAGCCTTATTTACTTATTGAATTATAAAGTATATTATTCAATACATTAAATGTTTATATATTTACAATACCAATGAAACTTCTGACGACTGATGTACATTGAACGAACCTAATAAAGGGAAATTTGAGGAATTTGCATGACTTCATTTCAGGGACCAATAACATATCCCATCTACAATTCAGGTTTTGTCGTTAACAACAAGGAATAAAGTCAACGAGGGATTGTTCAAACGGCAGTATTTCAAAACGAGTTTTTATTTTCTCGCAAACAAAAGCTTGTGCAGCCTATTCACTCACCGTACGAAAAGAGAAAAAAATAATTGGGATTTTTATTATGTTCAATTTTGTAAGAATTCAGACTCAATACTCCTGTTTTTTTTTTTTTTAAACTGAACTGCATGAACCAGGATGTTTTATTCTGAATGATACGTATTTTAATATACAGAAAAATCAGAGAGTTAAAAGTCTAGGATTGCATTCGGTAAATGTCGTTATCACATTTTTTTTTTCCATTTCATAATTGCTTACATTTCCCTTCGTAATTGGCTTAACAGTGTTTTATTAATTCATCGTGAGTTTTTCAACCAGTTTACATCACAAATATCTTCATTTTCTTCCTGTTATCAGCATCATTATTGACTTAAAACTCCACACACATATACACACACACACGCATACATACATTCATCCATACATCATATATGTGGCGTATGGATGGACCTATACATAGAATTTTGAGTTACCGTACGGTATGTTTTTCGAATAAAGTATTATTATTATTATTATTATTATTATTATTATTATTATTATTATTATTATTATTATTATTATTATTATTCTTACTGGTTTTGTTAAACAAAATGGCAGTTTCAACAGCATTTACTATATAAAATCAATGCTGCTGAAACGGCCAATTTGTTTAACAAAACCTAATATTATTATTATTATTATTATTATTATTATTATTATTATTATTATTATTATAATTATTATTATTATTATTATTATTATTATTATTATTATTATTATTATTATTATCACTCCGATGAAAAAAAAACCAGCGTAAATAAAACCTGCACCAGCCGAAGAAATCAATGGAGGCGTTATGTACAGATTAAGCAAATACCTGTTTCTTCT
Source organism: Macrobrachium rosenbergii (assembly GCF_040412425.1). Lineage (NCBI taxonomy): Eukaryota > Metazoa > Arthropoda > Malacostraca > Decapoda > Palaemonidae > Macrobrachium > Macrobrachium rosenbergii. The sequence continues at coordinate 44,918,356 of NC_089762.1, read as the reverse complement.
CTTCTATTCTTTTCTCTTTTTTTTTTTTTATTTTGGTCTGAAAGAACTGAGTTCTTCGGCCGAGCCTCTTAAAGGAGCTAATCTTTGCTCTCTAGTCTCAAGTGAAAGACTCTCTCTCTCTCTCTCTCTCTCTCTCTCTCTCTCTCTCTCTCTCTCTCTCTGGAAGACAGAGAGTTGATATCCACGGTCAATAGAGCTCCGCGTTTGATGGTTTTTGATTACATAATAGGCTTTACAGTCGATAAGATAGTGAGAATCACTCTCTTATCATGATGTATTTACTCGTATATAATGTCGTCTTTTGTTTCATAGCAACAAGATAATGTTCTATACATTTTAGGTAAATTTCCATTATTTCTATTATGCTATATATATATATATATATATATATATATATATATATATATATATATATATATATATATATATATATATATATATATATATATATATATATATATATATATATATATATATATATATGTAGTATATATATATATATATATATATATATATATATATATATATATATATATATATATGTATGTATGTATATATATACAAAGTAACAAAGACAGGTAATATTCTACTTTTTGAACCAGTCTGATTTTGCGTCTGGGCGTTACGATCTTCACAATGCGAGACAAGAGGGCGTTTTCTTTTCTCTCTCTCTCTCTCTCTCTCTCTCTCTCTCTCTCTCTCTCTCTCTCTCTCTCACACACACACATCTCTCACACATATATACATGTATATATATTTATATATATAGATATATACAGTATATGTATGTGTGTGTGTGTATGTGTGTGTGTATTTGTTTCACTTCCACCTGTTATATCGGATGTTTTCAATATTCAGTGTTTTGTCTTTTGCATTGTAATCATGCTCTCTAATCTCCAGCTAACTGAGACAAAGATAATGAAAAAGCTTTATATTCCTTTATACATTCTTACCCAAATTAGACTTTAATCTTCGCTCTTAATCTCCTTTATCCAAGCTCAGCCCGATGCAAGAAAACAGGAACTAAATAATATTATAATAGCGGTTATGGCTTATTTAACCATTTCTGACAAGAGTTGAATAGATAAATTAATAAGTAAAAATAAATGAAAAAAAAAAATGAACAAATAAATAATTCCATATATTTTTTTGTGGTAACTTCCAGACACGTTACTTCTCCAACATTCTTTCCTCTCTCTCCCTCCTTCCACTTACATTTCCCCATTCTCCGTGTCTTTCCATAAATAAATGAACAACTAAATAATTCCATGTAATTTGTTTTGGCAACTTCTAGACAAGTTACTTCTCCAACGTTCTTTCCTCTCTCTCCTTCCACACGCATTTCCCTCATTCCCTCCTATCTTTCCATCTCGTTCTCCCTTCCCTTTTTTTGCTTTCTCTTCACCCTGCCATTTCCCACCTCCTCATTTTCCCCACTCATTCGTGAGCGACGTGCGGCCTCTTCGGGGAGTATATCAAGTTAAGCAATAATAGGAGCATCACTCAAAAGGGACCGATTGAAAAAGAAAAGAAAAAAAAAAGAAAGCGCGATTCCAAATGGAAAGACAACCCATTCAGAGTGGAATAATGTGCCCCACGTTGAAAGGGAGCCATGAAACTCCGTTTGAGCCTTTATTATTTTCTTTTTTGGATTTTTCTTTTTTTATTTAATGCGAATTCAATGTCATGTTTTATTTTCCGTGTGCGTCATCTTTGTGTTCAGTTCTGTTCGGGTCCTTTTTCAGGTTGATTAAGGACTAATTTGGTTTCAAAGGGATTCATTTGCGCATTTTGATAAGTAAATTAGGTACGCATGCATACACACATACATACACATGCGCACACACACACACACTGTAATATTTTTCATATTTTCAGTACAATCTTGCTGTTCATGATTAATTATGACATCTTCAGTTAATAAACATAATTAAGCGAATGAAAGACGAATGAGGTAAATAACAATAATTGATGATGAAAAGGAAAACACGAAATAGACAAAAAGGAAAAAAAGTATTTAATATTATTGAAAATATCTTTAAGACGTGCAGCTTTGAAAATAATATAATTAAACCATCGAATAAGGAGAAATGAACGAAGGGGTAGGGAACGAAACGAAACGACAATGATCAAGAGGAGAGAAAAATAAAATAACGAACTGTATAAAGAAAAATTAAACTTTAATATTAAAATGAAACTAAAATGTCAAGAATCACGTTTCCAAAAACATTACTATCAAATTGTTACATAGACCTAATAACAGATTAAATTTAAGGAGAGAGAGAGAGAGAGAGAGAGAGAGAGAGAGAGAGAGAGAGAGAGAGAGAGAGAGAGAGAGAGAGAGAGAGAGGAACCTAATGGCATATTAAATTTAAAAGAGAGAGAGAAAGAGAGAAATGGCAGATTAAATTTAAGAGAGAGAGAGAGAGAGAGAGAGAGAGAGAGAGAGAGAGAGAGAGAGAGAGA
>NC_089762.1:44850890-44910890 GCF_040412425.1 Macrobrachium rosenbergii | reverse complement strand
TAGATGAAACAAGCACAAGAGGCCATGAGTGTATATTACACAAGAGAGAGAGAGAGAGAGAGAGAGAGAGAGAGAGAGAGAGAGAGAGAGAGAGAGAGAGAGAGAGAGAGAGAGTATAAAAAATTCAACCCTGAACTATCTCTTACAGGAACTTTATTGAATGTGCTGCCTTTGAAGGTGCGTTCTCTACTTCAAAGAGTTATGTTGTTTTCCTAAAACTTCGTAACTTAAAAAAAAAATCCCCATTTTTCTTTTAATATCTTTTATGCTCAAACTATTGTTTCTGTTGTTTACAGTGTAATTCACTATAATGCCGTAAATTTATAAAGGAAAAACATTTGTTTGAAATGTTTTATATTTACTGATGGACAACAAATAAAAGCTTAATGATCCAAAATGATTTTAGATTTAGGCAGATCAATGTGCAAATTGTTTAGGAAACTCTTGGAAAGAAGGCTTAGAGTATTAATCGATAAAGAGAATTTTTTTGCTTTCCACTTTCCTCAGCCAGGAATGCTATACATTTGAATTAGAGCTGAGTGCTATACAGAGATAGCTATAATACCTATTTGAAAACAGTATAGTGATTTCTATGAGAGAAGTATCATGAAATTAGAATGAGCATTACTAGGGAATCTTTCCTAACACTGGGCAGGAATAATTTGATTCGTAGTCTCAAGGAACTGAAAAAGTCCAGTATACAGCTAAAGAATTGGGTTTACAACACAAATAATGTTTTGTTTATTGTCTCCGGAAAACAGTTGTCAGAAAAAAACCAGGTCAGCATTCTTATACTTAAATAAAAAAAAGGAGAAATTAGGTTATCTACGTCAGCAAGCATCAAAATATAAGCTAAAATAATGATGACAAACTTATATGTAGATTTAAGAATTCTAAGTCACATGCAAAAAAGTTATGAAGATAAAACGAAATCGGAAAATAATAAAAAAAATTTAAAAAAACGATATCAAGCCACCATAATTGGTTTTAACCAAACTACACGAAGAAGAAGAAGAAGAAGAAGAAGAAGAAGAAGAAGAAGAAGAAGAAGAAGAAGAAGAAGAAGAAGAAGAAGAAGAAGAAGAAGAAGGAGGAGGAGGTATTTGATTACATGTGATATTTGTTTTTTCCAAGGAATTTAACGATTTCCGATGGATCAATGGGGAAAACTTTCATTCTGTCGCCATTCATTAGGATAATACCAGCGAGACAAATCATTTCGCTGTGTGGCGAATATGAAGATTGCCTTTGCCTGATGCATCGTTAGATAAACAACTCTTTTCATTATTTTTTTTTAATATGACTGTCAGGAATTCTACTTTCGGATGGCTGTCAGTCCTAAATTATTAATTCTATTCACGACTATTGATACTAGTTAATATTAGTGATACGACTATTGATATCGGTTAATATTAGTGATACGTATAAGTGACTGAAACGAAATGGTTTTGGATGCGAGTCTTACTGAGTTTTAAATGAATTATCAGCCGTAAAACTCAGGTGTAGTAGAATTCAGGTGCATTAAAATTCAGGTGTATTTTGAAATCCTCTAGAGATAAAGAGATGTGTTAATATAAAGATCACCCAAAATATTACGTGCATCGTAATTAAACTGAAAAATGAAATTAAAAGTAATGAAAGGTATAGAGACTCAGAACATTCCTTTACCCAAGTACATTGAACAACAAGACAAGTGAATTACATAATATATAAACTCCAATCATAATTCAACATCAAGATATATCCATAAATTGAAGGTGAGAACTAGAGCAAGGTTAAGTTAAAAAAAGTTTAACAGCTTGGTGATGTTCCCAGTAGGGCTATTTTGCTTGACTTGAGGCATTGTACTTAATAATCAGTAAGTTGTGAATTGGAAAGCTTTGATAGTTATAATGAAAGAAAAAGTAGAAAAAATATGATTAGAGGGATGCAATTCATAAATGATATTAGGAGCAATAGCTATTTGTGGATAATAAAGTAAAAATAAAAAAAGAATTCAGATTTTTATCTGTTGAATTTCCTATCTTTTTACTTGAAACCTAATAATTATTTTCTTCTCGGTTATGTCAATCTTTTCCATCAGCATTCTAAATTACATTCAACTTCTTTTAATACAAATGCACGTTGTTAAAAGAAACAAATGATTTTACTAATAAGATACCTGAACACATCTCATACGCAGGAAATTTTTAAAAATGTAAATGCACATTTTTAAAAGAGAAACAAAAATTAGCTTATCAATAAGATATTTGGAATAAATTTCATACGCATAAATTTATTTCTTTCCAGCCCTCCGCTTCGAGTCGAATTGGACCTCGGGAGCAAATCGTAACCCAGTGGCAGAGGAACGCACCAAGTTCAAGGAGAGACATGAGAGGATTCGAGATAAGTCTACGGAGACTGTGCATACTATTTCACTTACTCTTCGCCTTTGCCTTGGTAGCCTGCGAGCCTCATGAGTAAGTACATTATAATACCCCTGTTGTGTTTACTGGCATTTTATTATTATTATTGTTATTATTATTATTATATTATTATTATTATTATTATTATTATTATTATTATTATTATTATTATTATTATTCTAACATAGGGTATCCTGATATGGTATTATTATTATTATTATTATTATTATTATTATTATTATTATTATTATTATTATTATTATTCTAACATAGGGTATCCTGATATGGTATTATTATTATTATTATTATTATTATTATTATTATCATTTTAACATAGGGTATTCTGATATGGTATTATTATTATTATTATTATTATTATTATTATTATTACTATTATTATTATTATTATTATCTTACCAAAGGGTATTCTGGCATAGTAATTATCAAAAAACATTTAAGAATAAAAAATGGTAAATGAGAAAATCCCAATAACCTTAACAATGTTCTTTTTTTAAATTACATCAGTCATATTTATATTGATATAAAAAAAGAAATTGTAAGAGAATCGCATACAAAGAGGAACACATGATGATTCATCGTCAGGCTTACCAGTTCAGAATGTCGATCTGGTTCGGATATGTCAACCGATTATTTATTCCAACGGTCTATTGACCATGCGGACTGAACTATAATTCTTTACGTCTAAATCTGTATCACACATAACATTACATTACATCAAAGACACGCATTCCATTCCCCAACCACAGAGGGTCATATGAATAATAGCTACTGCCCAAATATAGACATGTATCAAAACACAGTGACATTTCAAATTACTTCAAACGCGGTGGTGAGGCCATTGCAATTAGCTGGCCTGAAAAGTAAGTAGTAGTTCAGTAAGCTTGAAATGCCATAGGCTATATATTTCCGGAGTTTTGTAACATATCCGAAATGTTACAAATATTGAAGGGAAAAATACATTTTGATCTACCCACTTGGAGCCAAGGTTCATTCACTGTTTGGATACTATTTATGATATTATTATTATGCAGGAAGCTTTGACTCTTATTTCATTTATTTTGAAACTGAGATAATTCAGGAATTATAAGACAAAACCCTTTAACCTTTAAGTTCATTGTAGAGATACTCTTGACAATAATATCATGCAGGAAGTTTTGGAACCCATATTCCTTTCCTTAGAAATTAGATCATTCATGAAATATGTGACAATACCCATTACCCTTTAGTTCATTGTAGAATTATTATTATTATTATTATTATTATTATTATTATTCAGGAAGCTCAGGACTCCACTTTCCTTTTCTTAGACCATTTGATGATTCAAGAATTATAGGACAATACCCTTTAACCTTTAGCTCACTGTAGAAATGTTCTTTATATTATAATAATAATAATAATAATAATAATAATAATAATAATAATTATTATTATTATTATTATTATTATTATTATTATTCATGAGGATTTAGACTCCACTCTCAATCTCCTAGATCCTTTAATAACTGAAGAATTAAATGACAATAACCTTTAACCTTTACCGAATCAATAAGTCTTCCTATTTTTCTTTTTTCTGTTATCACTTTGTTTTCTCTTCCTTTATCCTTTACCTTCTTTCCTCCCCTTTATTGCTCTCCAGTTTGATTGATGAAATGAACAATATCCCTCTTGAAAGGAACAGTTGTTATGAATGGCTGTCAATTCTGATAACTTCCTTGTAAATCAAATATTGGTCGTAGTCGACACACACACACACACACACACACACACACACACACACACACACACACACACACATATATATATATATATATATATATATACATATATATATATATATATATATACATACATGTTGTATGTAAATATATATATATATATATATATATATATATATATATATATATATATATATATATATATATATATATATATATAGAAGGAATCATAGATCTTTGATGACAATAAATTTAAAGTAGGCTATTTTCCTTTACCACTTCCCCCACTATCCAATATTTCCTTGTTCTCTTCATCTCATCTTATCTTTTTACTTCCTGGATGGGAAGAGTTATAGCGGAGAATATGATGTTATATATCGTGAGCTGGCAGGCATTATATCACAATGTGCTTTCACGCAAGATGGACGTTTGTATTTAAAAAGCATGATTTATGTTGGGTTATTCAATCTTTTGAGTATAAAAAAAACAAAATTTTTTTTAGGCAAAACTCAGTGAAGTATTTTTATTTTTTCGATAAGGGCTTTCGTGATTATGGAGGACTATTAGTTTTAGTAAATTTATACTTCACTGAGTGAAAATTTAATAATTATTTAAAATAGATTTGCAGGTAAAGGATAAATTGTATATTTTTTGGCAGTAGTGTATTTTTGTTAAAAAAAAAAGTACGATAATATATGGAAATAACAACGCCTTTAAAATATTGTTTTTTTAAGAAAAGCTAATTTTAAGGAAAGAAATTAGTCAGTTTCAAACTACCATGTAAACACACACACATATACATATACATATATGTGTGTATATATATATATATATATATATACATATATACAGAACAAAGTCAATAATCATATCCTGATTTATAAACAATTTCAACTAATCCCTCTCTCAATCCAATACACGATTAGTCCATTTCACTCTATTTGTAATTTATTTAAAAAAAAAACAACATCAACTTTCTTTTCTGCGTACGAAGCACCACTTTGCCCTGATTGAGTTTTGGAGGAACTGCTTATCCAAAATAATTTATGGACCAATATTGGAAAATGTGAACCACAGAGATTTATGAAACCCGTTCCCTTGCTATTTATTGGCGTCATTCACAATGCATCCCCAAGGATACCGTACCCTGCGATTTTCGCAGTTCCTGTCATCCCGCAGACACCTGTTCTCTCTTATTTATTCCCCTTCCGAGGCGTTTGTCCTTCAATAAAAGAGGAAAACGATGAAAAAGAGAGAGAGAAAGGGAGGAGTTTTGCAGCGGAACGAGAAAGCAAACATCGATGAGAGGTGGGAAAGAGATGGTTAAAGGTGACGTGAAATTGTTATCCAAAGTGAATAGAAGAAGTTAAGTATGTGTCAAGAACGAGTTTAAATATTGCTTTCTGAAGAAAATGGAAAAAAACACGGATAATAGAAAAAACGAGGTGACATTTAGGTTATCATTATTCATTCAGGCTATAAGAAGTGATAAGACTGTCATAATATAAAATGTAAAAAAATTTAAATATTAATTTCTGAAGTAAATGACAAAGAGCTGAGAATAAAAGAAAGGAATGTTATGTTAATTTTAATGAAGCCCAAGAAATACATATATATATATATATATATATATATATATATATATATATATATATATATATATATATATATATATATATATATATATATATATATATATATATATATATATATATATATATATATATATATATATATACATACACACACACAACACACACACATATAAAACCCACAATTTCAGGTAAAGTGGGCTGGAAGCTACTCAAAACAAAGAAGCGTTAAGAAGTAAGACGTAAATGCCAGTTATAAGTCGACTTAGGCGTTTAATACCGAGAAATGTGAGGACGTTTAAACTTGCACTGAGAACCTGGATATTTATATTTCTTTTCTCTCTCTCTCTCTCCTTTTGTTTCCTCCTTGTTTACATTACCTAAGAAAAAAAAAAAAATATATATATATATATATATGTATATATGTATATATATATATATATATATATATATATATATATATATATATATATATATATATATATATATATATATATATATATATATATATATATATATATAAGATATGCTTGCATGTTTGCATGTGTACTGAAAATTTATAATAAATTATAAAGGGAATTCTTTACATCTTGATAACATTTTCCTCATATACAAACATTTGTATTATTAATTAGAACTTAAAATTTTTTATGAATAGTACTCTATCTATAAAGTCCCGAAAATTTTCCTTGTCTTCCAAATTACAAATCGTATCTAAACAACGAAAACAAACCATAACTTTCATGAACGTTTCCTTCCAAACTAAAAAAAAAAAGTCACACTACACCTCTTCGTAACCTGTCCTTTCCATCCAGGAAAAAAAAAAGCTATATGCTTACATAAATAACTTCTTTTTTCTTGCGTCTCCTTTCATGCTTGTTTGTGTTTCTTGAAATATGACCGACTTCAATTTATGTTACGCAACGCCCTGATTTTTTTTTCCCCTTTCAAAAGAAGATGCACGGATGGAAAGGAGAGGAGATATTTTTAGGGCCCCCTTTGTGACGAGATTCGAGTCCTGGTTACAGTTACTTCAGTAACATCCGTCCATTGTTCGCGATTCCCGACGACGCCGTCTGCATATTGACTTCTTTACCGCGCCTTTAAGGATTGCTCGAGACGGACGTACCGTATGCGCGTTTGCTTGCGTGTATGTATGTATGTATGTATGCATATAAATATATATATATATATATATATATATATATATATATATATATATATATATATATATACTATATATATATATATATATATATATATATATATATATATATATATATATATATATAGACACACATATCTAAAACAAACTAATCTCAACTTTACAGAAATGTGATGGAATCTCTCGTTATTCAACCTTCCTCTTTTCCATACATCAATCTAACATCCATATTCCTTTCTCCTCCTTCCCAGGGAGAGTCCTTCGACGGTGCTCTCCTTCAAGGACCTCATGCCGGAGAACCCCAAGGACTACGACAAGATGAGGCCGCCCAAAAAGCAGGGGAAACCCACCCGGGTCTTCTTCCACGTGACTGTCATGGGAATTGACTCCATCAACGAAAATTCCATGGTAAGAAATTCGTTATGTTTCTTTTATAATACACACATAGGGGTTGTAATGTAATGTAATTGTTGTCAGTGTTATTAGCACAGCTGCAACGCCTGTTGGAATAACAGAATGCTGCAATCTTAAAGAAACCCAGTAGAGAAGATAACCCACTTCATGAAAAAGAAGCGTAAAAGTGGAGTAAATACGATCATTGGGATATGCCAGAGAAAAGAAGTAAGGTGAAAACATTAACATATTTAATAAGATTCGTGCAGTGCAATGCAATGTGATGGTACGGGGTCGAAGACTCCATTGTCTAAAATGTAATGCGATTCTCTCTCTCTCTCTCTCTCTCTCTCTCTCTCTCTCTCTCTCTCTCTCTCTCTCTATATATATATATATATATATATATATATATATATATATATATATATATATATATATATGGGTATGTATATTTATGTATAAATATATATATACATTTATATATATTTATATATATATATAGATATGTATGCATGTATGTATGTGTGTGCGTGAGTGTGCGTAAATGCACAAGTCATAATTATGAGATATTTCAAAGTCAGGACAAGTGGATAATCTTGAGAAACATTAAAAAAAAAAAAAACCGAGCATTCAAAAGGGGCCCCTTGGGTACCCCTCTCATCATCTCCCACTCCAAATCTCTCCAATCACCAGAGCGTTAATGATTATCGTCGAATCTCTCAATAATGGAGCAAGTGACCTAGACGAATACTATAGAAAACCATTTCGACAAAAAATATAGCTACTTGAATAATAGCGCTGTATTGGGAATTGCTGGCAAAGTATATGGAAGCAGGAAGTGAAAATTGGACGTATCTTCCTTGTTTAGGCTCGTTGTCTCTCTAGGTTCCATTAAGACTCGCTGTCTCTCTTGGTCTCTTTCTCTCTAGGTTTCTTAAGGCTCGTTGGCTCTCTAGGTTCCTTCTGGCTCGTTGTTTCTCTAGGTTTCTGTTTCTCTAGGTTTGTTTAGTCTCGTTTTCTCTCTATGTTTCTTTCTCTCTAGGCTTGTTTCGGCTCGTTTGTCTAAGTTTCTTTCTCTCTAGGTTTGTTTAGGCTTGTTTGTCTCTCTAAGTTTCTTTCTCTCTAGGTTTCTTTAGGCTCGTTGTGTCTGTAGGATTGTTTAGGCTCGTTTTCACTCTAAGTTTCTTTCTTTCTAGGTTTGTTTAGGCTCGTTGTCTCTTTAGGTTCCTTCAGTCTCGTCTCTAGGTTTCTTTCTCTCTAGGCTCCTCGAGGTTCGTTGTCTCTCTAGGTTTCTTTAATCTCGTTGTGTCTCTAGGATTGTTTAGGTTCGTTGTCACTCTACGTTCCTTTAAGCTCGTTGTCTCGTTAATTTTTTTTTCTCTTTAAGTTGCTTTAGCTTCGTTGTGTTTCTTCGGGCTCGCTGTCTCTCAAAGTTCCTTTAGGCTCGGTGTCTCTCTGGGTTCCTTAATGTTCACTGTCTTCAGGCTCAAGACAACGACAGCTATAAATGTTGCTACAGGCAACTGTTTTTGGATGAAGACGTCTTGGTTTCGTCTCAGCCCAGAGAGAGAGAGAGAGAGAGAGAGAGAGAGAGAGAGAGAGAGAGAGAGAGAGAGAGAGAGGGAGAGATAGGATTCATCCGTCATACTCACAGCCAGTGTGATGCATCTGGACAAAAATTTGATCAGCATTCTCGGCCGAGTTAAAGAAATAGATTGAAGCAGAACTCTTACTTAATGTTGAACGCAGTGTTTTTATTTTACAGAATGTAATTACCAATTATTCCTGAAGTCATTTATCAGGTTATCAACCACTTCGTTTCGAATAAACGATAAACTGTTAATTGTTGTCAAAATTTTTTATGCTCTTATATTCAACGATAAACTTTTTTTAATATTCTTTTTTTTTTTTTTGCTTAAAAAAAATATTAATTTTGCTGAGAATCACCCTTGATATTTATCCTGTACAAGCTCAATATCATGCCAGTTAGTGCTCTCTCTCTCTCTCTCTCTCTCTCTCTCTCTCTCTCTCTCTCTCTCTCTCTCTCTCTCTCTCTCTCGTCACACACGCGCCTGAACTCTGTCATTAATAATATGTCATTAGTTGATTAAATGGCTCTTTAGTAAGCCACACGTAGCCCCAATAATCACTCACTGGATTTGATTATCAATCAGTGCCAGAAACTTTCACATAACAATTACTCTTACCAGTTCTCCTTTCTGGGGGAAGAGAGGAAATCAAGTTAATATGAAGCCTTTGATCTGATTACTGATGGAAAGAGAGAAACTGTTATATTCTGTATTCCCTTGTTCCCGTCTGGGCGTCTGTCTTAACACGAACAAATCCATATATATATATATATATATATATATATATATATATATATATATATATATATATATATATATATATATATATATATATATATATATATATATATATATATATATATACATATATATATATATATATATATATATAAATAATAAAAAAATATATATATATATATATATATATATATATATATATATATATATATATATATATATATATATATATATATACATAGAATCAATCTTCCTCAACTGCAACCTTCCACGCTCGTTTAAATCCATTAGAATGGTATATCTTATTCTTTATGTGACGATTTTACATCACTCGCCTGAAGAGAACGTTGATAAAGAATGATCCAAGATGAAACAAAAAGAACTGTCAAGGGATTTTTGGGAATAAATGGCTCATATATATATATATATATATATATATATATATATATATATATATATATATATATATATATATATATATATATATATATATATATATATATATATATATATATATAATTAAGACATTAGATGATTTGATGGCAGGACAATGACATGAGGGAAATGGGAAATTGAATAAAAAGAGAAAAGGAGAACTTATTATAGAATAGGTAACCGAGGGAAAAAACAAGGCGATCTACAGGAAAAAGGAGAACTTACAACAGAACAGGTAACTGTGTAACAAAATAAAAGACCATATACAGAAAATGAATGGAAATATTCTTTTACTGGAAACATCATCATTAGGGAGTGCAGATTTGTGTGAATAACAAGCAACTGAAACAGTTGGTGAATGCTGACGGTTAAGGAGGTTAGAAACGGAGTGAGTCAAGCGTTGACAGGGTTAATGGAAATCTGAGATTGCTTGGTGAAGCTGCTGAGATTTTGAGGAGCTTTGTGTTATGTTGGTGTGTCGTAGTGGTTGTTGTGAAGTCGTCTTAAACGAACTAATCTGAAGAAGAAAAGAAGTAGTTTGGTATTAAGAAAATCTGATATCTGTTTAATCTCTGTAAAAGAAAGAATTTGAAGAAGAAAAATATTAGTCTGGTATATGGAACAGATGATAAATCAGAGAGAATGCATCATACCCTTTAACATCATTAACTAGAGGTGTAGATTCTGGCAGTTTATTGCAAGAACAGTGTTGCAGTGTAAGAGAATTTCATTTATTTGCAAGATTCCTAATACACGAAAAATTTCATTTAAAAGAACTGTAAGCAAAATTTCTCATCTGGAGAATTCATAATCACATCAAAATGCTCAACGGATACACCCAATTCAGTTTGGAAGATCATACTAGTGCCTATTTTGAGCTTCCTTTACTGGCCTTGAGTATGCCCAAGTCACCCTCTTAATGGTTACCAAGAAACGGAAAAGTTCCCTCATACACCATATTTTACTGTATGGAGCAAATCATCAAAGATGGCGGGTGCTCTTAGAAAACTTCCCAAACACCAATCTACCCCCCCCCCCATCCCCTCCCTCTTCCCCCTCTCCTCACTCGATCTCATCCCTTAGAGACTGAGAGAGAGAGAGAGAGAGAGAGAGAGAGAGAGAGAGAGAGAGAGAGAGAGAGAGAGTGAGTTTGCCTAAGGATTTCGAAAAGTTTTAGTAAGTGACTGTTTTACTTTATTATATTTAAACTCTTGAGGATTCAGTCTGGCAGTTTATGAATAGTAAGAGTGGCTAAGAATCGTCTGGGAAGTTATTTTTATTTTTTTATTATTTCAAGAATTCGTTTTCACCATGCGATGTTTATGAATAATTACAGATACGTACGCAGCACCATTTCCTAGTTAAAGATACACATGCAACCTCATTCCATACTTATAAATACGGATGCAGCATTATTTCATGGTCATAAATACGCCTGCAGCATTATTACATAGTTATGAATACGCACCCAGCATTATTTCATAGTTATAAATAAGCATGCAGCATCCTTTCAATCATAAATATGCATGCAGCATCATTTCATAGTTATAAATACGCATGCAGCATCATTTCACAGTTATAAATGCGCATTCAGCATCCTTTCACAGTTATAAATACGCACACAGCGTCATTTCATAGTTATGAATACGCATGCAGCATCATTTCATAGTTATCAATATGCGTGCAGCATCCTTTCACAGTTATAAATACGCATGCAGCATTATTTCACAGTTATAAACACTCGTGCAGCATCATTTCACAGTTATAAATACGCATGCAGAATAATTTCATAGTTATAAATACGCACGCAGCATCATTTCACAGTTACAAATACGCACGCAGCATCATTTCACAGTTATAAATACGCATACAGCATCATTTCATAGTTACAGATACACAAACAGCCTGATTTTACACTTATACAACGGACAAACCTTCATACAGTAAAACATGAACAGAGTTTAGCTTATTAATCTTCTTAGTACTTTCCTATCCATCTTCCCTCTCTTTTGCCTACCCCCTTCTTCAATGTCTACAAGGGCGTTGCTTACTAGCACGAATACCGAGGCATTTAGAGTCACATCACGGTTATACAATCCACGGAATCACAGACGCGAGCACGCGCTGCCCAACCCTACAAGGTCTCGCATAATGGGCGGGCTCTCCAGTCACGTTCGCTTTCCAAAGCCGCCAGTCATGGTTGGAAAGCGAAGTAAAACACGATTCCGGGCGGAGGACCGGGAGAGGAATGGAAAAAATAACTGACACCACCATTTTACAGAGTCCTGTTTTCATTGGCCCTCGCATGGAATAGTTTTTTTTTTTTTTTTAGGATTTAGATTTAGAGATGTGAGGGTAGAAAAATGATTAGAAATCGTGCGGGTCTTCTCTACAGAAGTCAAGGAATGTTTTTTTTTTTGTTAAGTACATAAAACCCGAGTTCTTGTTCTTCGACTCCTGATGTTGGTGTGTTGATAATTGTGTTGCTGATGTCGTTATAGAAACCAAAGAAAGCTTATACATACATTTTGAATTTTAAGTCCATTTTCTACGGAAAGTAAATGACTTTGATAAAAATATGACACTATATTTTTACGATTTGATGCCAAAAATTTTGACTGGCAACTCATAACCCACGTTCATTGCCAACCCCTCCCCTTTCTCCTCTTCTCTCTCTCTCTCTCTCTCTCTCTCTCTCTCTCTCTCTCTCTCTCTCTCTCTCTCTCTCAACTTTCCCTTTAATTTTCCTTAGCACAGACCTGCAACTCCCAACAGTCACCTGACAATGGGAAACTAATTCCTCGCTTAGGTTCACAGACGTACTTTGAGTTACAAGCAAACGCACCTTTGACGTACCTCCTCGTCCGGAAACGAGCACGAGAGAGAGAGAGAGAGAGAGAGAGAGAGAGAGAGAGAGAGAGAGAGAGAGAGAGAGAGAGAGAGAGAGACTGAAGTCTGCCGTTGAAACTGGTTTAATTGCGCTGTCCACAGCAGGACGCACTAACAAAATTTATTGTAGTTTTGAATAACTTTTCATTCGGTGACGTCACTGGCCTGGCCTGGACGCTTGGTGAATAAAGAATTGCTTGCATGCCCGTTCTTTCCTTCTGCTTGCTTTCGTTGGCGATAGATTTGGGGGAATTAAATTGCGCGCTGAGTTTCTTTAATACTTATACATACATACAGGTATGTGTGCATGATATACACAAATACATATACTGTATATATATATATATATATATATATATATATATATATATATATATATATATATATATATATATATATATATATATATATATATATATATATATATATATACAGCAACAACAGTAATTTTTATTTGTTTATCTAAATCCCTTTAGAGAGATTTTGAGAGGCTCTTTGTTTCTCAAGAAAACTTGTATATCTCTTAGTATTTATTGAACATATAATAATAATAATAATAATAATAATAATAATAATAATAATAATAATAATAGAATATAACTAGACATTTTTCCTGTATTAACTATATTTTGGATGATAATAAGACATAACGTCATAAATATAGAACTAAAAAACGTCATAAATATCTAAAAAGAAACCAGAACCATCTTGGAAGATCGCGGTATGTATTCTAGGGGA
This sequence comes from Macrobrachium rosenbergii, assembly GCF_040412425.1. Taxonomy (NCBI): domain Eukaryota; kingdom Metazoa; phylum Arthropoda; class Malacostraca; order Decapoda; family Palaemonidae; genus Macrobrachium; species Macrobrachium rosenbergii. Next base: position 44,897,210 of record NC_089762.1, on the reverse strand, counting down.
GTGACGGGTTGTGGTGGGGAGGGGGGGTTAGGTCTCAAGTGAAGGGGGTTGCCTTATGATGGTAGGGGAGGGAGTGCCTTCGAAACCAATAAGACCCCTCTTAATAGTGGAACTTCAGGCGATAAGGTATCTGGAATGCGGAACCCGAGATTAATTATCAGTCAGGGCTTCCCTCATACCCACTCGAGTCATTCTTGATGACGTGGCTGGGTATTTAATACAGAAAAATGAATAAAATCATGAATTAAAGACAGATGATCGTATTGGTTAATTATTTGCATATTTCTAATGCAGTCTAATGATATAATCACTCCTAAGTCTAGTGGATACATTTGAGTAACAGAACTTACCTTCTCATTGTAATGGAATAGAGTTTAGGCCAAAGGCCAAGTACTGGGACCCATGAGGGCATTCAACGCTGAAACGGAAACTGGGAATAGAGAGGTATGAAAGAGGTAGCAGGAGGAAAACCTCTCAGTTCCACTATGAAACAATTGCTAGGAGAGGGTCGACAGCAAGATAGAAAGAGAATATGAATGGAGGTCCAGCAAAAGGAATGAAAGGGGTTGCAGCTAGGGGCCGAAGGGACGCTGCAAAGAACCTTTTCTTTCACTCCGTAATTAAAACAATGAAGAGAAAGCCTCTAAGCATCTGGAGTTCATTAACTCTAAGCAAAAATGGGGAGAGGAAATCGTTCATTGTGCAACGCAAGGAATGCTTGAGAAAATCTGCCAGTAACGATTTCCGATATTTTTTCAAAGTCCGGCTTAATTTACTTGCGTTTTTGCTGTGCAGGAAATGTATGAAACACGTTCATCCACACACATACATCTACACATACACTTCTACACATACGCATGTATACAGAGAGAGAGAGAGAGAGAGAGAGAGAGAGAGAGAGAGAGAGAGAGAGAGAAATCTTATATCTGCTTTTTATCCTCCTCGGTGTAAGTTCCTTCATCGAAGCCAGAGAGAGAGAGAGAGAGAGAGAGAGAGAGAGAGAGAGAGAGAGAGAGAGAGAGAGAGAGAGAGAGTTATCTGAAAAAGTCTCTGATGGATGGCTGTGCCTCCGTTGGATGATCATTACCTCATCGAGGCCCTCCCAATTTTTTACTTATGAAATAATAGTGGAGGAGAGAGAGAGAGAGAGAGAGAGAGAGAGAGAGAGAGAGAGAGAGAGAGAGAGAGAGAGAAGTATCAGTTGACATTTCTAATGAATCACGTCCCTCATTTGGGTGAGAATTACCTCATCGAGGCATTCCCGTCATTTCACTGCAACATGAATAAGGAGAGAGGTTTTACCAGGCAAAGGAACCAATGCCCAACAACTGGACTACATAAGCGACTGTGATTTACACTCTAAGCAAGATAAATTGACGCTGTAATTTCGGGAAAGGGTGCCGGGATTGGGGAGGGGGCGAAAACCCCTTTCCCCACTTCCCACGGAGCAACGAATACCGAAGAAAATGAGCTTCATTTTTCTTCCTGGGAGTGGAAAGGAAAGATGCCGTCGCCTTTATATTTTTCGTTTCTGTCAGTGGGGGCCGTTTTTGGAATAGTAATATCTGAGTGCCACTTTTTAGAGCAATTGTTTTAAAATCAATCTCTCTACATTGAATCTAAATGTGGAAGCTTAACAAATATTCATATATATATATATATATATATATATATATATATATATATATATATATATATATATATATAGATATAATATATATATATATATATATATAGATATATATATATATATATATATATATATATATATATATATATATATATATATATATATATATATATATCTATATATATATGTGTGTGCTGAAGGATACATAGCGTGATAATCTCCCGGCTTAGGGAGGACTATTCTAATGCAGACAATATCCTACTGAATTACAGTGGAAGATATTATTCTCCTGAAATGGAGAATAATATCTTCCTGAATTAGAGATGAATTTTATTCTACAACAGAGAAGCGTGTCCTTCTGAAATAGTGAGGAATACTCTCTTAAAGTAAAGAAAGATACCCACCTCCAAAATAATAAGAATAAGTATAAGAAAAAGATTAAAAAAAGGAAAATGATGAGAATAGCCTCCAAAAATAAAGAGAAAAGTGTTCTAATATAGAGAAGGCTCGCCCACGGATAGAGAAGTATAAGAATATACACTTATGAGATAAAAAGAACAATCATTTTGGAATAGGAAATATAATATTTTTCTTAAATGAAGCAACTCGAGATAAACTGAATTGGGAGATGAAGAAGAGGGGAAAAAACAGTTTGGCGAAAGAACCAGAGCATCAAATGAAAAGGGAATTACTTAAGCAAGCTCATTCAGAAAAAAAAAGATATATACTTATTCATTTAATTTTTGACAAAGCGAGGCAAAGGACCTTACCTCAAAGAAGGTTGTCAAGACTCATGAATATATAAACAAAACGTTTTTCAAATACTTTCCAGTCCTTATGCAACACACAAAGAGTCTTGCTTATCTTTCAGCCTTTCCACGAGAAATAGCACCGACCTCTTAAGAATCTACTTAAGGAAATCCTTCCATCCTCTTACTGTCGGTATCAAAAGACACTTCTTGCTTATTCTAAGTGTTCCCTAAAATGCTTGACTGGTATATAACGTCATTACGGAAAAGAGGCAGTTGCCAACTCACAAATTAGGTATCATTTTAACACTATTTCAGACGCCGCAACTCGACTGGAATTGTCGTGCATATACTTGCAACAGAGAAAGAGTTATATGGCACCCTCTTTGCTTAAGTTAATTGGTTGTATCACCCACAGCACTCTGCTGGATTGGGAGCGTTTAGTTGCATCCAGAAAATTAATTTTCATAACGAAGTTCCAGATGAAAGGAGGGGGAGAATCCACTGGAATAGAAAGGAATCCACTGGAATAGAAAGGAATGGTATCCTGAAGCCGAGAGTAACAATTTTCCATAGAAAAGAGAGTCCTGATGAATTAGAAAGGAGTGCATTCACACAAGAGAAAGCGAAGTTTACTGAAATGGAGGTGGGTGCCCTCTTACAATAGAAGAATATTTTTCTGAAATAGGTAATCATTTTCTCCTGAAAACGAAAGAGTCTTAAAATAGAGACGACTGTCAGCATTCGAAGATAGGTAATCGAGACCAAAAGAGGTAAAAGATATATTTGAGAAAGCTATTGAAAAGAAAAGAAATACTGCAGAAAAGAGGAATGTTGAAAACATAAAAGAAGTAGTTAAGCACTGTATTGCAGTAAAAAAAAAAAAAAAACAGAAACACACCCGTTTATCCACACACATCCTTGCAAAAATATTGTCATTGCTCATGGTAAATGCATCCAGAGTATTTCGTTTTTACTGAACTAACTCTACTTTTTATTTGGCAGCCTTAGCCTTTTCATAAGCCACAATGAAACATTTGGCGGATATGCTCTTGAAGTTTCAATAGATTTTTACGTTGCTCTAGTGTAAAATATCAGAAAATAACGATATTTTTTCAACACTCGAAATGTCCAACGGTTTTCTAGGTGTATTTTAACCCCTGCAGCTAAGTTATCTTTATCCTGCTCTGGCATAAAATATTACAAAACAAAACTCATATCTACTAACACCCCAAAAGCCTGTATCTTTATAAGATGCATATTAGCACTTGCAACTGGGATGAAATTTAAATAAAACTCATATCCATTAACAGCCCAAATGCCTGTACCCTTATAAGATGCTTATTAGCCCTTGCAACTGGGATGAAATTTACATAAAACTCGTATCTATTAACACCCTAAACGCCAGTATCTTTATAAGATGCATATTAGCCCTTGCAACTGGGTTGAAATTTTTTGGAGCGTGTATTTGCTACAAAGGGAAGGACACTCGTTCCCCCGTTAGCTTACGTTAATCGGGTGTATCACCCAAGCCACTTCCCTGGATTGGAAATAGTCAGCCGTTTACTGAACATTTGGTTTCATAAACAAATTCTACAAGGAAAATGGGGCAAACGAGCAAGGTTTAGGAAATTGTCTCACTGCCTGCGTGCTGAGTAAAGTTGGTTTAACAGGGCTTTGAAACCTGTTTGTATTGGTTTCATGTACGACAAGTTTTAGTAAACGGAAAATGAAATGGGGCAAAATACGTACAACAGGAGCAGAATCATAGGGAATGAAATGCTTAGATTTCTATCCTTTGGAACACCAGTTTTTATTTACACATACTGAACATACACACATATACACACGCACACACACATACATACTTACATATATATATATATATATATATATATATATATATATATATATATATATATATATATATATATATATATATATATATACAAATATATTATAAACGGTTTTTCCTCATATACCCAAATACAGAAAAACAACAAAAAATGCTTTTAAGATTATAATACCAAAACAAAATAAACCTGGCCTATCAACCTTTATATCCAAAAACCCACAAGAAGGATTATTCATCCCCTGATCCCAACAAAACCCGGAGAGCGACAGAGAGAAAAGAAGACACGACAAACTCCAAAAACGCAAACAAGAGACAAGAGAATGAAACACCGGGAGAAAACTCACTGAGATTTTTTTGTATTTAATTTCCCGGCGCATCATTGTCCGCCCCCCCCAACATTGATATCATCAAGAACACAAAGCAAACAAATGGCGATAACAGCTTTAAGACGAAGCGATTGCAAATATGCCTGCGGACGTGAATGGGGCAGGGAGGAAGGGAGGGTAAGGGGAAGGGAAGAGGGGAGAGGAGAGAGGGGGAGGGGGAGAAGGACAATTATAAAGCAGACCTCCAGGTCTATCCCGATGCGACACAAAAGAACTCCTGCGCCTTCTCGCGTTCTTGCATCGATTTGGAAGCGTCTTCCTAATATTACGCATTAGGCTCACTTTTGCTCGTCCTAATTGAGGCGTAATGACACCTAATGATCCCTCCTCCAACCCTCCTTCCCTCCTCCTCATTCTCCTCCTCCTCCTTCTTGCACCTTCGCTGAGTGAGATACGCGCGCGTCCGAGAGAGATCTCAGATTGCAATGGGCGCATTCAGGAGACTTTATTGCCCGTCTCTGTCTCTTCCTCATGGGGTTCGAACCGTATGTAAATGCGGACGAATAATAATACGAGAGTTCGAAACACGTTTACAAGTTCGAGAACGATTGCGAAAGCTTCGCGAGACGATCTCGACGGGCATCACACGCTGCGCGGACTGAGCAAGATCTGCTGGGGGTTTAATTAATTCCTTTCTGTTCTGTTATCGTCTTTTGCTTGTTATTCAGTTTTTACTATTCTTCCTTTTCTCTGTTATTTTTTCACTTACGGCTGTTTCATTCTGAGAAAAATTGCTTTACAATAAATGGACTTTTAGGCTTTAAGAATACTAATTACAAATGGTACCATTAATAATTCATATTTTAATTAAAAATAGGTTTAGTGTTTTAAGACCACTGATTAGGAAAGGTTTTTTTAATATCGTTTTAATTCCCTTTTCTGCAGAGCGACTGTTTACGTCATATTTTTTTTTGTAGGTATTAATTCAGGCCTTGTTCGCGAGAGCTAGTCAGAGTATTGGCTTTCTTTGTATTTTCCTCTGATGCTCATAATCTAGGCTTTGCTCTCGTGAGTTACCCAAAAACTGTCTTTCGTAGAATTCCAAAGGGTGTCTAATACATTTTTAGGGTACTATTTCTGACCATGCTTACGATAAGTAACAAAAAAATAGGCCTTTGTTTACCCTTGTTGTGCTGTGAGAGAGAGAGAGAGAGAGAGAGCTATCAATATTTGAAAATTTATGCCAATTTTCACCAAATTTTGTCATAGATCATTTAGCGGAATAATGAAATAGAAAATTTCGAGGAAGACGGCAGCGTATGAAAGGCAATACTTGAAAAAGCTGATTCTCCAATTCTTTATAGAGACAACGAATTAACACTCTTATAACTTATCAAAGAAAACAATCCATGCAACTGCACATGCTGAAATATAAATATAAAAATATACAGAATTTGTCTACTGAGCTTCATACCCTGGGGTTCCAGATACAGGCAACAACGAGAACCTTAAGATCTAACTGTAAAAAAATGACAAACGAATGTCTTATTTTGTATCTACATTTATGAAATTTGGAAATAATAGACCAAATATCATAAATATACAGAGTTTAACCATTTAACCTCACGCTCTGGGTGTCCAGTTACAGGCAACAACGAGAAACCTCAGCATGCCATTGGGAAAAAAAATGACAGACGACTGTCGTTTTTAGATATTATATACATATATATGAAATTTCGTAATGATAGCCAACCAGTATCAAAATATATACGAAATACGCGAGCCAGCGAGCGAACCATACACCCGAAACAGGATGAAAATAATCTTTTTGAAAAAACCAATATAGACTTAATCTCCAAAGGGACTAAATGATAGAAATTTTATGAATACGGCCCAAAATACATCTGGTACATGGAAAGGGGGTGGATGGGATAACCGCCCCCCCACCTTCCCCCCAACCCCTGGGCAATTAGACCCCTCCAAAATAACAATCGAGCTCAACCTTTTGGTCATAACTGGCGGACGAACAGACTTAGATTTGATATTGCATGAAACTGAGGACTCTATATGGATGTTTAATTTGATTGCGCTCGCCTCTGGGGAAACTGTTATTGGCTGAAAGGCCTTTTTTTTCACTAGAGTCATTAACCTTCCGTGTCCTTTTGCATGGATGGCACGTTAATCAAATGGTCTTTGGTGGAATACGGTGGTCTTGTTTCTTGGGAAACTGTTAGAAGGCATCGTGGCTGTTTTCGTGGCTGTTTTAGTTTGCGGATATCTTGATGCTACGATGGTCTTGTTTCGATTCATCGTGGCTGATGAAGAAACGAATTAAAGATCATTTAAATTTCCATTTTGAGGATTTGGTCACTGTCCACAAATAGTTTGCAGGATATCCTTTCCCATCTGCAATGTGAATACGGTGTCCTTGTTTCTTGGGAAATTGCTAAAGTGCATCGTAGCTGTTTTAGCGAGGCTAGGATTCAGATGAAGAAATTAATTAAAGATCATTTAAATATCCATTTCGAGGATTGGGTCACTGTCCACAAATGGTTTGCAGATATCCTGTCCCATCTCCAATGTAAATGCGGTGTCCTTGTTTCTTGGGAAATTGCTAAAGTGCATCGTAGCTGTTTTAGTGGGGTTAGGATGCAGATGAAGGAATAATTTAATAACTTAAACTTACATTTAGAGGTTTTGGTCACCGTTCACAAATAGTTTGGAATTATCTAGTCTCATCTTCGGTGCAGTTTTGACAAAACTGACGAAGAGAAGAAATATCTCGAAACGGTCTGTTATTTTTATCATCTTAACTCAGGATTTGTAGTTTATCAAAATTCATTAATGACATCACGTATAGATATGTTATTTTTAATTCCTGAAAGGGCAATATCAACTCCAAGGGACATTTTAGTATATTTTGAAAATATCATGAAGCAATTTTGATTATATCAGGACTATGCAAGGTTAGAAGATAGATTTTTCTTGTACGTTATTTAATGCAAGGTCAACTCATTTCTACAAAATACAGAATAAAAAATAGAAATAGAAAAAAAATTACCTATCCATCTCTCTATCTATCTATCAAGATATTTATATAGATAGATAGACAGATAATGGGCAGATAGATAGATAGATATTCGCAAGCACAAAATTGATTCTCTCTCTCTCTCTCTCTCTCTCTCTCTCTCTCTCCCATCACCTCCTCTCCCCTCTTGATACGTTGTGTCAATTCAAATCTCTTTAATCGAATATTGGTGTTGGAGGCCCCCAAACGATGCCATCAACATAAAACTGAGTGAAAGCGCCTTGAAAAATTCGCGGGATGGGTTTACCTTCTGCAATATGCTTTTGGCCGAAGCCTCGACACAGCACGTCCAGATAATGGGGTCCGGCGTTTGCATTTCGTGCCTTTTCCTTCCTCAGAGAGAGAGAGAGAGAGAGAGAGAGAGAGAGAGAGAGAGAGAGAGAGAGAGAGAGAGAGAGAGAGAGAGAGAGAGAGAGAGATTTTTCTTCCCAGGAACCCTACCCAGGAAAAGTGACAGTTGAGAGTTAGTCTTTTCTCTCCCCTTTTCTCCAACTTTAGGAGAGAGAGAGAGAGAGAGAGAGAGAGAGAGAGAGAGAGAGAGAGAGAGAGAGAGAGAGAGAGAGAGAGAGAGAACTGAAATTCTTTAAGAGTTGCTCTTTTCTGTTGTATTTTGATGTTCCAGATTATATAAAAGAGTTTGTCAATAAAAATTTTCAAAACATTTGCTCCGAAACGTATTCTACATAAGAAAAATATCACCTAATATGTTCTCCTTTTTATAAATCGACGTCAACTGCATTTTAATTTTTATCTAACAAGAGTGATACTACACCTTCATATTTGACATACAAGACTGAAAATGAGTATTTGTCATATAACACTCTTCTTCTCCGCTTATATTGTAATGTATCTCGAAACTCGGCAAATGCTTTTCATATCACAGAATGCACGCTGACACTCAGATATTAACAGCCTGTTGCATTCCGTCACGAGATATTGACTTTACTTCTCAATATTGTAGAACAGCTTGCTTAAAATCTTTTAAAATGTCTTCGTACATATCTGAAAATTTCTTATTACAGTGAATTCTATATAAGTTTTACATTCATTTGTTTTTCCTTTATTATTTTCAATTATATTTTTAAAATTTTGCCTTGTTTCACTGGAGGATTGTCTGAATATTAAACTGTGCTTTTTAAAACCTACTAAATTTAATATTTCATTCTTTATCAACTAGTACAAGTTCGATTAATATCACATTCTTTCATTTAATTTTCCTCCTGCACCAGTTAGTGAATCGTCCAATTAATGACATATTCTTAACTACTGGTTTTCTTCTTCCAGACGTACGTCGCAGACATATTCTTCGCCCAGTCCTGGAAAGACCACCGGCTTCGTTTTCCAGACAACATGAATTCCAGCTACCGGTAAGACATATCGACTGATCTCACGAGAGACAGATTTCCCTTGCAGCGAAAAGCATTCACGAGAGTCTTCCATAACAGAGCCAATTTACGAATGAGTGTTTTCTTACCATCAAGGGAGATTCATTATTATGTGGTCTTATCAAAGGGGGGATTCCATGAAATATAATGCGGATTATTCTCGATGAATTAACGATGTAAGGCTTTTGGTATTCAATGTACCATCTTATTTAATGTACTTTACCGAGAAGTGAAATTAAGGGAAGGGGGATAGGGAGGGAGAGGGGAAAGAGGAGGGAAAGGGAAGGGGAAGGGGGAAGGGGGAAGGGAGGGGAGGGGAAGACAGAGACACACACACACACATACAACACACATAGAAAGGCAGCCAAGGAAATTAATATAATTAGATTTTAGAACAGGGGTGTGGAGACGTTCAGTTTATTTAGGTTTCCCTCAAAATTATTATACTTTAAGTGTCTTAGGAGATTAAATCCATTACTGTGTCAGTGTAATAATAATAATAATAATAATAATAATAATAATAATAATAATAATAATAATAATAATAATAATAATAGCATGAGCCTTGAAATGGAGAGACAAATCCACAGTTATGTATATGTACATATATTTAAAGATAAATCTGTACAGAAAGCTTTCGGGAAACAGTTTCCCGAAAGCTTTCTGTGCAGATTTAGCTTTAAATATATGTACATATGCATAACTGTGGATGTTTTTCTCCAATAATAAGAGTAACACATAAAAACTACTGTGAAGTTATTCTCCAAAATTGGCCTTCCTTTCACTAACCAATAGTTTAGCCACACTGTCCATCTCGAGCCTTATTAAAATCCAGATTCTAAACTTCTGTGATAATGACACAGGCTATTACTCGTGGTCACCCATTCGAATTCTGACCACACCAGTATAGTTACTTGAAGAAATCAACACTCTTTAACAATTTCCACATAAAATGTCTGTTAGCCTAAGGGCAATTTCATAAACTTTTTGGTAACCCATTCGAGCACTGTCCAAATCCACAGTAGCTACTTGCAATCTCCAGCCCTTTACAATCATAAAACGGTTGTCAGCCGAAGGGTAGTTATAATCAAGAACAGTAATCTCCCTGAAGATTACAAGGTAAAAAAGTCCTCATGGGCATCGCAAGGCTCATAGGGCCGGCTCTGACCTCCGGTTTCTTAGGCCGACAGCCAGTGGGGGAGAAGTCCCGTTGCCAAAGACAAGTGGCCAGTGTGTCGCTACGCCCATAGCCCGAGGGCTGGAACCTATTTTCTTACTAACCCTTTCGAGTTTTCAGACCGCTAGGTTGGCGGGCCACCGGGTTTATGCAGTGGCGCCATCCCCAAGCCACCAGTGAGCTGTGGATTTGAACCCCGGTTCTCTCGACTGGTAGGCGAAAACCTTATCACTGCGCCAACGCGGCAACGAAGATTGCAATGCTCACAAAATGTTATTCGAAAATATACTGGGCTATGAGACGCCGTTTCCTGGGTCATATTTAACAGAAGAAGGAAAGAAATTATCCTCAAGGTCATTATCGTTGTTCTTGTCTGGGTAAATTGTAGAATACGTCTCCCATATCTCAGGCAATGAGAGTTCGAAGTAATGTTTTTGTTTGGCGTTCAAGCTGCGGGGAGTCTGTGATGTTGTAACGGCATTCTAGAACCAGTTCCATTGTTTTATGTTCATTCATACTAAGAGAAAATGTAATTAGGATAAATTTCTATGTTTTTTTGTATGTTTTGGTCATTACAAGTATATATATGCCTCTGATAACTTTTTTATCTCTCTCTCTCTCTCTCTCTCTCTCTCTCTCTCTCTCTCTCTCTCTCTCTATCTGTATATATATATATATATATATATATATATATATATATATATATATATATATATATATATATATATATATATATATATATATATACATATGTATGTATGTATCTATACACACGCGCACACACACATATAAATATATATATATATATATATATATATATATATATATATATATATATATATATATATATATATATATATATATACATATATATATATACATATATAAATATATTATATATATATATATATATATATATATATATATATATATATATATATATATATATATATATATATATAGATAGATAGATAGACAGATAGAAATAACCAGATGAATAACATCTTTTGGAGCCATCCCAGGAGAAGGCGTGTAACAAAAAGCTACACATACCGGTGAAAGTCAAAGTCACATATAAGCATCGATGAAACGAACCCTCAACTTACAAACACTGGCCCAAAGAAACCTTCTTTAGCCAAAAATAAAGAATAAAATTTTAAAAAAATGAGACTAGAATAAAAAATTAAAAAGCAAGACCCAAATAAGAGAAATTACTGCTAATCCACCCGATGCAAAAGTGCCACCGAATACCTCCTCCGTGGTCTCGACAGCACAGCAAATATTAATTCAATTTTCACACTTTTTCCCCCCTCCCTCGCCTTGATGTTTCCGATATCTTGACGCGAGGTTTCATAACCTCTTGACCTCTTGGGGGAAGGGGAACTCTCGCTCCAAGACGCCGTTCGAGTGCTTTTCGGGGAGGGGAAGGGAAGGGGAGGAAAAGACTGAGAAAAGTGGAAAAGGAGGGGGGGAGGAGGAGAGGATAAGGGAAAAGGGTAAATCTCCAGGGGAGTTAGGTGGTAACATATTTCTTGGGAATGGGTTTATGTTTTGTGCATATATATATATATATATATATATATATATATATATATATATATATATATATATATATATATATATATATATATATATACATACATACACACACACATATATATATAAGGACACAATCAGATAAAAAAGTCGACTGGTGGATATCACAGAGTATAAAATGTCATGTGGTTAGCAACCTAAAAAAAAAAAAAAAAAAAAAAGATTTGCTGAGGGCTGGAACTTCTCTGGAGCTACCTACTTTAAAGGAAAGGGGAGTATAGCAAGAATAAAAATAAAACATATTAGAAATAAGTTAATGTTGTATAAATATAGGAGATTCCCCAAAACATAGAATTTCTGACATACTATACAATCTTTATAATCTGATCTCTCTCTCTCTCTCTCTCTCTCTCTCTCTCTCTCTCTCTCTCCAACAGCCTTCAAGTTATTCACATTTTTTGTCTCACTCCCTTCAACTAGCAGGTAACTGGAGGTCTCTCTCTCTCTCTCTCTCTCTCTCTCTCCAACCAAGAGGTTTTACATTCTTTTATTATTTTCCTCTCTTCAACCAACAGGTTACTAGAGGTGGATTGGTTGAAGGACATGTGGCGTCCAGACAGTTTCTTCAAGAACGCCAAGCAGGTCACCTTCCAGACGATGACCATCCCAAACCACTACGTTTGGCTCCATAAAGATTCTACGATCCTCTATATGGTCAAGTAAGCGGTCGAGTATTTTCACATTTTTTTCGGGTTTTTTGATATTAAATGGTATTTTAGGCATGTTACATATGGTCTCAATAATAATAATAATAATAATAATAATAATAATAATAATAATAATAATAATAATAATAATAATAATCATCATCATCATCATCAATAATCATCATCATCATCATCTATATGGTCAAGTAAGTGCAATCATTCAAATACATCAGGAGTTTTCCAGCTTTCTTCCTCATATATGGTCATTCTATGATCTATGGGGGATTTTCATATCAAATGGTATTTTAGGCATGTTCTATATATTGTGAATAATAATAATAATAATAATAATAATAATAATAATAATAATAATAATAATAATAATAATAATAATAATAATAATAATAATAATAACACAATGAAGAGGAAAACAACTGTATTTTGGTCTGTTTAAGTATTTTAAAATTTGTATATAGATATATCAAAAGCAAGCTCAACTCTTGTTATATATATTAATACTGAAACCTACTACAACTTACGAAAGTGTTCTCTTTAGATTTCAATATACTTTGACAGAGCATAATACTGTGGATTTTATGATAATAATAATAATAATAATAATAATAATAATAATAATAATAATAATAATAATAATAATAATAATAATAATAATAATAATAATAATAATATATGAAGGGAGAAAGTCTACGGCTACCACACGCCATGTTTAACTTACCCGAGGCAGAATAAAAAGTTACTTTATTCAGAGCAATTACCTGCCTTATCCAGATTATGTACATTGGCTGACTCTTAGCAGATGTCAGCCCTGAAGAAAAGGAAATAGTAAGAAGAACTGAAAAGACCTTATAAAAAATCAATTCCACTGAAGCTGCCATTCTCGTTAACAAAATAATAATAATAATAATAAGAAAAGAAACTTTATCACTCGTTTTGAATTTAACAAAATATTTATTTTGAATTTGACAGAATATTGAGGAAAATTATTCTCTCCTTACAGACTTACGCTGACCCTATCCTGCGCCATGAACTACGCCATCTACCCGCACGATACCCAAGTGTGCAAGATGCAGATGGAGAGCTGTAAGTACCCAGTTGCTTTCATCATTTGCGTAATTCACTGAATGTTTTGTGCGTTAGTGATTCTTCGTGGAGGACGATGGCGGATCCTTTGTGAATTAATTTTTTTTTATTATTGCTTCGGTCATTCCATTTGTAGTTTTCTAAAAAGCAAACTATTGTGCCGGCTTTGTCTGTTCGTCCACACTTTATTCTGTCCGCACTTTTTCTGTCTGCCCTCAGATCTAAAAAACTACTGAGGCTAGAGGGCTGCAAATTCGTATGTTGATCATCCATTCTCCAATCATCAAACATACCAAATTGTAGCCATCTAGCCTCAGTAGTTTTTAAAAATTTTATTGAAGGTTAAAGTTAGCCACAATAGTGCTTCCGGCAACGATATAGGGTAGGCCACCACCGGGCCATGGTTAAAGTTTCATGGGCCGCGGCTCATACAGCATTATACCGATACCATCGAAAGATAGATCTATTTTCGGTGGACTTGATTATACGCTGTACAGAAAACTCGATTGCACCCAAGAAACTTCGGCGCATTTATTACTTGTTTTTATCGTTTCCAAAATTCCTAAAATACTTGGGAGTTCGGGAAGTATAGTTTATAGGTCTTTCATTTTATGACGATCTATATTTTCCACAGAAAATCATAGAAAAAAAAACACATATGTGAGAATATAGTCTTTATATATGCATAGAATCCTTCATTCTTTTTTTCATTAACGTCGCTTTTATGTCTCTTACCCCTATTCTCTCTCTCCCTCTCTCTCTCTCTCTCTCTCTCTCTCTCTCTCTCTCTCTCTCTCTCTCTCTCTCTCTCTCTCTCTCTGCTGGTAATTATTAAGCAAGATCATTTACAATGAATCACTCCGTATCTCTGCTCCCTGGTGCATTTTCAGCTGTGTGGCTTAAATATATGCTGAGTTAAACTGTGAGTCACAGTTGTATTTTCAGCAGTATGGCCACGTAATCCAAAACGAGAGAGAGAGAGAGAGAGAGAGAGAGAGAGAGAGAGAGAGAGAGAGAGAGAGAGAGAGAGAGAGAGAGAGAGAGAGAAATCTAAGGGATTATTCTGGTTCCCGCAAAATCATGATCCTCATCATTCACTACGAAATAGACAGATAACAGAGAGAGAGAGAGAGAGAGAGAGAGAGAGAGAGAGAGAGAGAGAGAGAGAGAGAGAGAGAGAGAGAGAGAGAGAGAATAAAATTAAACGCGGAGCGGCTTACAATCCTCCCACCAAACAGAGAAAAATAATTAGAACTTGTTTTTAACAGCTCGGCCTCAATGTCATTTGCCAAATCATCATAATTTCATGGAATCCTCGCTGGGGGAGGAAAGTGGCGTTCCAATTAGCATGGGATTTGAGGCGTTTCTTATATACTATTCGACAAACAACTCGTCATCGCGTTCCTCGAAGACCCGTAAGGGGGAATGGATTACGTCGTCGATGTGACTTATTCAATTACGAAATAATTCTGACAACTAGATTTTATTTTTTGAAAAATTCAAGTGCAGAACAGAACTTCATCTTTTTTCTTTTATAGACCCGGCTGGCTTTTAAATGAACCAGTAATTTAAATGTCAGATGGTTCCACGTGAAAAATATTTACACTTCATGATAATTTTGCCCTCGCCATTACCTCTGTAATTAGTGTATGAGTAAATATGATTGTAATTACTCTGTGCTTCTCTTTAAATGCCTCCTCCCTCACCCCCTGCCTTATAATATGAGACGTGTATATCTCTTTTTGAGATTAAACACCATTTTTCTTCGACCTACACTCCCTCTTATTTACTCCGAGATGTAACCTACTACTGAGACCTTTCCCTGAAAAAGCGGGACACCATCTCTTAAAAACTAACCACAGAATTTTCTTGAAAATAATCTCATTGTTTCCCACACCCAAATTACTACCGGAATTTAACTTAACCGCCTAACCTAACCTAATCTAGGGGCATGGAAAAAAAAAAAACCGGGGCTGGTGCAATACCAGCACATATCTCAGGAATTCGCCTCCGTGTCTGCTATCTATCTATCTATATATACATATATATATATATATATATATATATATATATATATATATATATATATATATATATATATATATATATATATATATATATATACACACACACACATATATATATATATATATATATATATATATATATATATATAGTAGCACATTTACTGTAGCATTCTTTCATTTACTTAAGACATTTTTCTAATTTCCTGTATTATTTTATCCTCGAGGCTAAAACTCTTACGGAGAAGCAAAGATTAGAAAAGTGTTGTACAACATCGTACCTTTGACACTTCACCACTCCATTAAAATAATAATAATAATAATAATAATAATAATAATAATAATAATAATAATAATAATAATAATAATAATAATAATAATGGAGAAACAAATCAACAGTTATGTGTATGTACATATATTTAAAGATAAATCCGTACAGAGAGCACTCGGGAATCGGAGAGGGGAATCGAACAGATTCCCGAAAGCTCTCTGTCTATATTTATCTTTAAATATATGTATATGTACATAACTGCAGATTTGTTTCTCCATTTCAAGACTCATGCTATTAAGAGTATTTTTAATAATAATAATAATAATAATAATAATAATAATAATAATAATAATAATAATAATAATAATAATAATAATAATAATAATAATATTTTTGACACTTCTACTTTTAATAATAATAATAATAATAATAATAATAATAATAATAATAATAATAATAATAATAATAATAATAATAATAATAATAACAACAATAATAATAATAATAATAGATTCACAATTTCGTGAAAAAAATCTGAGTAATAAGAATAAAAATTTTAACGTTAACACTGATGGGGAACACCGTTCAGGTGTTCGAAAGTGTTTGGTTCTTTTTGCATAGTAATGTATTTACTATATAATTGTGGATTTTTATTACTCAGATAATAATAATAATAATAATAATAATAATAATAATAATAATAATAATAATAATTCACTTATGACCCCCTCGTCACTTCAACGACAGCTGCAGGCTAGCTTAGCCTTGACTTCCCTGCCTGACAATCATAAAATTCCAGGCGGGAGTTGACTCAGTACAACAAACAGCACTCACCAACATAAACAAACAACAGAGAGGCCGATTTACGAGGAAATGTGAGGTAACGTTGGAAAGGAAGGGGGGTGGTGGTGGGCGGGAGGGAAATGCCAGGTGTGACTGATCAAAATAATAATAATTAAATAGTGACACACACACACACACACACACACACAAGCACACAAGCACACACACACGCACATACACAGACGCTGCAGAACAAAGCAAGAGGCAGATTTAGACTTTTTAGTTTTTTTTTTTTTTGGGGGGGAGGGACTCAGAACTTGAAGGCCATTGGGTCGTATCATTAACAATTACTGAATCAGAACTGGGAAGGGTCTATCTCCGCCCCTCTCCCCCCCCACCCACCAAAGGGATCTCACACTGAAGGTCAGGAGGTGACTTGCTTGCAACAACAGAGAGAGAGAGAGAGAGAGAGAGAGAGAGAGAGAGAGAGAGAGAGAGAGAGAGAGAGGGTGGCAGCCCACGCAACTTAGGTGGGTGGGTGGTCAGCGCCAGTTGGCGCCATCTTTAAAGAGCGCGCTGCCAGAAAGATTTACCTTGTTGAACCCTTTTAATTATTTATCTCCCAAGTCTTTACCAGCTCTCAGAGTGAAAGAGAATTATGGGAAATGTAATAATGAGACTCATTAAAACACATTTTCAGGGCGCCATCTTTAAAGGTCTACTTCGTGTACCCCTTGAGTCATTAATCTCCCAAGTCTTCACCAACTCACAGAGTAAAAGAGATTTATGAGAAATGTAATAATGAGACTCATTAAACCACATTTTCTCATTTAACAGTCAAACAATTAACTGGCAGTTAAGAAAATGGTGAAAATACTCTAGAAAAATCAGTTTAAAGACGACGTCCTTTAAGAGGGAGTGGGATGCTGAGGTGATTATGTGAACATTTGTTCCAAATCTGAGATAAAATCAGACAGGGATGAATTAATGGAACGATTTGTTTTTATTTTCAGAAACTGAATCTTGTTGGAATATTTCTCATTAGTGCAAGACTGCATGTAATAAAATTTAATAATTCAGAATAATGTACAAGTGAACATTTGCTTTATATCTGAGGTAAAATCAGAGAAGAATTAATGGAACGGTTTATTTTCATTTTCAGAAAATTAATCTTGTTGGAACATTTCTTATTAGTGCAAGACTGCTCGTCATTTTAATACTGAGAATAATGAAAAGAGAAAACAAATAATGTAAAAGTGAACATTTGTTCTAAATCTGAGATCAAATCAGACAGAGAAGAATTGATGGAACGATTTATTTTAATTTTCAGAAAATGAATCTTGTGGGAACATTTCTTATTGGTACAAGACTGCTAATAAAATTTAATTATCAGAACAATGAAAAGAGAAAACAAATAATGTAAAAGTAAACATTTGTTCCAAGTCTGAGATAAAATCAGACAGAGTTGAATTAATGGAACGATTTATTTTCATTTTAAAAATATTAATCTTGTTAGAACATTTCTCATTAGTGCAAGACTGCTTGCCATTTTAATAATGAGAATAATGAAAGGAGGAAAAAATAATGTAAAAGATAAAGTAAGATTTATAAACAAATAAAAAATACGAATAATGATTAAATATATAAGACGACGTACAATACAAGGGAGACAAAAAAAAATTTAACGAATATAAAACAAAACCCAACCCCCCAAAAAATAATAAAAAAATACGACACTCCAACACGATCGGAAATCTTTTCGAATAAGCATTGAGAATTGTACTATTGTCGGAATCCAATAATATTTTTAGCCGTTCTTTATTGTTTTTCCCTAAAAATTTGTTTATTCCATTTTTTTATGGTGCAAACATTGAAAAATAGTTCAGAGTTATAATGATTTTTTTTATTCGCGTTTACACTGGCGTCATTTGCAATGCATTATTAATATTCATATCAGAAGAATGATATACTGATTAAAATGTTTTAGAGTTCATATTACTTGCGACAAGCACTGAAAAGATTAATAGAGATTGATTTTCATTTGTTATTTATGAGCGAAAAATGAAGGAATTTCTGCGGTAGAATCCCTCATTAAAAGTTCAAATGAGGTGTGCTGTATGTATATATCGCTAGAAGCAAAATTAAACATCCTTACTTTCCTTTAGTTTTCTTTTGTCACTATATTCCATTTTTTTGTTGCTTAAGAATTCTTCGCTTAATGATGCGATTATCTTATTTCTCAAAATTTATTCATCTTTGTGCCTTATTTCCTGTTTTTTTTTTGTGTGATCTGCTACTATGTCCCATACGGAAGGATTATTAACGCACATTGGTATATATCCTTCCTTCCCTTCAAGTCATAGGTCAAATGTCAGTAACTCACGCTGGTATATACCTTCCTAACTTAGGTCAAAGGTCACTGTCATTAACTCTCATTACTATATACCTTCCTACCTTTCAGGTCATAGATCAGTGTCATTAACTCACACTTGTATATACATTCCTACCTTTCAGGTCTTAGGTCAATGCCATTAATTCGGGTATATACCTTCCTATCCTAGGTCAAAGGTCACTGTCATTAACTCTCATTACTATATACCTTCCTACCTTTCAGGTCATAGATCAGTGTCATTAACTCACACTTTTATATACATTCCTACCCTTCAGGTCTTGGGTCAATGTCATTAATTCGGGTGTATACCTTCCTACCCTAGGTCAAAGGTCACTGTCAATAACTCTCATTACTATATACCTTCCTACTCTTCAGGTCTAAGGTCAATGTTGTTTATTGAAAAAAAAATGGGTTTATTGTGTCCCAAAAACTCAACCCCCAGCACTTTCCTGTTCCAGGTCAATGTCAATA
Organism: Macrobrachium rosenbergii; assembly: GCF_040412425.1. Lineage (NCBI taxonomy): Eukaryota > Metazoa > Arthropoda > Malacostraca > Decapoda > Palaemonidae > Macrobrachium > Macrobrachium rosenbergii. Next base: position 44,877,715 of record NC_089762.1, on the reverse strand, counting down.
ACTCGGGCATGTACCTTCCTACCCTTCAGGTCATAGGTCAAGGCCCCTTGTTAATCTCTCCCCACACGAAAAAAAAAAGGATTTACTGTGGCCTAAAAACTCAAGCCCGTGGGCACTTTCCAGCGGCCGTCCTCTTTAGTGGAAGCCGAAAGATTAAACCATATTGCATTTCCTCTTTAAACTTGTGCCGCCATCTGACTCCTTCTCGACGTCAGTAAACCTCCAATTCTCACGATATATTTTTTAATCCCTCATATTTTTCCCTCCTGCAGTGTCCCACACGACGGAGGACCTCATCTTCGACTGGGACAAAGAGGTCCCCTTGGAGGTGGCGTCCAACATCGAACTCCCTCAATTCGACCTCGTCAGGAATCACACGGCCGATTGCACCCAAGTCTACTTCACAGGTGAGGGTCTTCAGTGTGGTGTCTTTCTATTCTTTCCTGTGTGGTGGGGGTGTGAAGAGAAAGGAATGAGAATCCAGGTCCTTCGTGTCTTCTTTGATTGCAAAGGTAACGGTAGATCCAACTCTCAAGTTTGCAGGGGCATTGCAGAGGCGTTGCAGAGGCAAAGGTAACAGTAGATTCACCTGTGAAGTTTACAGAGGCATTGCAGACGCTTTGCAAAGGCAAAGGTAACAGTAGATTCACCTGTGAAGTTTGCAGAACCACTGCAGAGGCGTTGCAAAGGCAGAGGTAACAGTACATTCACCTGTCAAGTTTTCAGAGGCATTGCAGAGGCGTTGCAGAAGTATCTGTTCACGTCTCCAGGATCCTCACGAAAGATTCACGCTTCCTAGAAACTAGTTCGATTCAATGGAAATGAATCGACGTTTTTTCATTCTTTGATTCCTGGTCTGCGAAGCAGGAAGCAGCTACAATTCCGCGTCTGGCAATTATTCAGTGGGTCAGGCCCTTCCGTATTCACTCTCGAGCGCGCAGGTGGGAATTACGTCAACGGAACAACTTACGTCACGCTGCCGGGGCCCCTGACGTCAGAGCTACATGATCCAATCATGATCTGAACTAGGAACGATGACGTGATATATATGACGTCATATATATGGCGTCATAACTGAACGACCAATCACAGGGCGTTGCAGCTGATGACGTAAGGATAAAACAACTTTTGAGAGCCAGTAACAATACGGTTTCTTTGATGAAAGTTGTCGATATCCGCCTACCAGTTCCTTTTGTTAATGAGGTAATTATAAAGCATCAAAGGTTCATCGTCAATTAATGTTACATTTCATCTATTATGCAAATCGCTCCTTATTTTGGACATCTGATAAGTCGCAGCTTTTAAAGGAGAGACAGCCTACGGCCGGTCCGTTTTGACCATAAAAAACGATAAATTGACCAAAAATATGAAATTTGACTTAATCCACTGCTTTTAAATCCATCTGATTTGCCACAGATAATGTTGAAAACGATTTATTTTCTTTTTAAAAGACATTATCATTTTACAAAGTGCAAAGTTCAAGTTAAATCGCCCTTGCACCTTACAGAAATTTTTCCTCCATTTACAAAAAATATTTTTATGCTCTAGGGAAATTTCAGCATGTACCACTCTTATGAAATTTGTTATTCGAAGGACCTTAGAATGCTATTTCTCTCTTCTCCTCGAATATTTTCTATATAAGTAATTTTTATATAAAAAACAATCTGCTTTTATGATTATTATTGCCATTCGACAGCGATTTTTGTTTCATTCACAAGATATTTAAACAAAATATTTGCGAGAAAGGCACTAAAAATATTTTTCAAAATAATTGTTCCTGGAAGCGTTTTCACAGACAATAAAGATATTCGTAAGAATATTTTTCCCACGAAGCACCGCGACGGAGGAGACAGAAAGTAAATAAAGACAAAAGACGAAAAATAAAAACCGTCTAAAAATAACGTAATTAGAATTGAAAAAGAAAGTAAATCCCTGGGAATTCGATGTCATTTATTGTTTAACAGAACTATAACAGCTTCCTTTCCATATCTGTAATTACTTTTTGCACGACGTTGTTTCAGATAAAACTGATCCTTTTGTGACCAATATCAAATGAAAAATCATTTTGATATCACCGGTGAAAGTAACCAAGGTTTGCTATTTGTGTTCATAAATTTTTTGCAGAAATAGAGATCGGATTTGTGATATCTTTTCGTAGAAATTATGATCGCATTTGGGATAAATCTTTGTAGAAATAATGATCGTATTAATGATACCTTTTTTTATAGAAATACAGATCATATTTGTGACACCTTTTTTGTAGAAATGAATATCGAATTTGTGATAACTTTTTTGTAGGAATAAAGATCAAATTTGTGATAACTTTTTGTAGAAGTAATGAAAGTATTTCTGATACGTTTCTGTAGAAACAATGACCGTATTTCTGATATCTTCGCAGTAATAAATATTGCATTTATGATATCTTTTTGTAGAAATACAGACCGTATTTTTTTATATTCCTTCTGTATGTTAAGATCTTATTACTGCCAATCATTATAACGTCTTTTTTTTTTTTTATTCCTGCACAGGCAACTTCACGTGCCTTGAAGTGGTGTTCCAACTCAAACGCCGTCTTGGGTACTATCTCTTCCACACTTATATGCCCACTTGCCTCATCGTCATTATGTCGGTAAGTGCCCAAACCTAATCACATACACACACTCATATATATATATATATATATATATATATATATATATATATATATATATATATATATATATATATATATATATATATATATATATATATATATATATATATATATATATATATATATATATATATATATATATATATATATATATATATATATATATATATATATACACATATACATACATAGTACGTACACAAAATACAGAAGTGCCAAAAGATATAAACTTTGAAATGTTGAAATGAAAAGCCAGAATAAATATATCATTAACAATGACAATTTTCATTGCAATGTACTTATATATTACAATTACTATTCATGATATGTAATACATAAAAGATTAACTTTCACCTCTTTCCTTCCCAGTGGGTATCCTTCTGGATCAAGCCAGAGGCTGCCCCTGCTAGGGTGACCCTGGGCGTGACCTCTCTTCTCACCTTGTCGACCCAGCATGCCAAGTCTCAAGCGTCGTTGCCCCCGGTGTCGTATATTAAAATCATCGACATGTTCATGTCGACGTGTACTGTGTAAGTGTATTTTTGAGATCGGGAATATAATATAATGGGTGGGGGAGGGGAGGGTGGGAGTTGACAGGTGTTAGGGGAATTGACAGATGAAAGGGGGGTTGATAGGTGGGATGGTGGGGGCGAGAGTTTTATACCTGAATTTTACGCGTTCAAATATTTTATTTTTTTATTTTTGTTTTTAATTTAATATTTTACTTCTCAGTTGCTGTTACTTATATAAATGAAAGGAAATAAATTCAAATCTATCGGATTCCTCAAAAAATCCTGAATTTTGCTTGTTCGAAACTTTGTATACTTTTTTATTTGTTTTTAAATTAATGTTTGCTTTTATTGATACAAATGAAAGGACATAAATTGTAATGTTTTAAGTTCTCCAAAAATCCTGAATTTTGCTTGTTCAAAAAATCGTATACTTTTTTCTTATATCTGTTTAAAGTTATTTTTTAGTTTCTCGGTTGCTGTTATTTATACAAATGAAAAAAATCCCGAATGAGTAAAGAGGGGTCGAAATAAAATGAATTAAAATCAAATTAAAAAGACTTGAACGAGATTCATGCTACATATTTATGCGATAGATATTTAAGTCCCAAATTGCGAGTAATTTCAAAACGAGTTTATGTTTATGAAACCCCATTATTGTTTTTCTATCACATTACGCATTTCATTCCTCGTTTATTTACAGGTTCGTGTTCCTGGCGTTGATGGAATATGCCCTGGTCAACATTGTCCTCGGAGACGGACCTGAAACCCCTCCCAAGAAAAATCCTCCGCCTGAGAAAGATACCAAGAGCCTTCAAGTACCTTCGCGATATTTCTCTGACAAGGTTTGTGAAATGAGGCAGTTTTGGGTGGTTTTGCTTCGCATTCAGAAAGTCTTAGTTGCAGTTGGAACAGCAAAAGGTCGAGCGAAGATGCATTGTATTACTACCATAGAACAATTCACCTGGTCTTTTAAGAATGTTTTTTATATATTCAACTATTTATTTATGAAATTTATTAATTTGTATTTTTTTTCTTTTCTAATAACTGATCTCTTCTTTCTGTATTTCCCATAACCTTCTGGTATTTCTTTCTAATGAGCACCATAATATTCTTTGGAAGCCTAAATTTCAAGTCAGTGGCCGCTGTAGGATTGCTCCATATTAACAGGGTTTACCATAATAATAATAATAATAATAATAATAATAATAATAATAATAATAATAATAATAATAATAATAATAATAATAATAATAATAATAATAATAATGTGTTTTTTCTTGAAAAAAAATCTGCTTTTTCTTACAGTTCTGTGTAAACAAGTTATTAAACACATTTCAAGCAAAATAATAAGTATATGATCAATGAAAATGCCTAACAGTGATTACTGTCTTCAGATTTTTAGTCAAAAATCAATTTTAGACTTAGCATCTGTTTAGCTTGGTTTGTAATGGCCAGTTTTAATGATCAAGTACTTGCTCACGAATGCCTTATAATTTGTTACCTTGTGTCCCTGAATTCTTGCAAAATGCTACCGAATAGTTTTAAGAAATTTATAGGAAAATGGTCGAATGAGTTGCCCTTTTTAAAGATGTATTTTCCTTTTCCCTTCAGGAAAATGGTCGAGTGAGTGGTTCTCTTTAAAGATGTATTTTCCTTTCTTTTAGGAAAATAGTGGAATAAGCGGCCATTTTTAAAGGTGCATTTCCTTTTCCCTTCAGGAAAACAGGTCGAGTGTGTGGCCCTCTTTAAAGATGCATTTTCCTTTTCCCTTCAGGAAAACAGGTCGAGTGAGTGGTCCTCTTTAAAGGTGCATTTTCTTTTCTTTTAGGAAGATAGTCGAATAGGTGGCCCTTTTAAAGATATATTTTCTTTTCCTTCGGGAAAACAGGTCGAGTATTTGCCCTCTTTAAAGATGTATTTTCCTTTTCCCTTCAGGAAAACGGTCGAGTGAGCGGCGTGGGCGGCATATCAGCTACCCTGGCGAGGCCTCACCAACACCCCTACGCCACCGAAAACAGCCTCCACCCTCACACCTTGCACATGACCCCAGGTCACACCCACGGCACCCTCACCCTCGCCCACGGGACGCCCATCCACGGCCCCCTGGCCCACGGAGGCCACCCCCACCACCCAACGCTGGCCCACGGGGGCGGCACCTTGCACCACCGGCCGCACCATCACCACATGACGTACCCGCCCCAGGGGGGAACCTCCCACGGGGGGTGTTCCCACGCCTTCCACAACACCGCCCCCATCCACGGGATGAGGCCCCATCACGACCACCACCCGTACGGGGGTGGGGACCCGATGTTGGCACCGCTGCCCATCGTGCCCCCTCCACCCCCGCCCCCGGCACGGATGCCCGGACCGACGGCCGCTCAGAAGCGGAGGGCAAAGGCGATCCTCGTGGACAGGTTCTCCAGGGTCTTCTTCCCCTCCACCTTCGGACTTATCAATGGCCTTTACTGGATTATTTTCTGGTTGTATTTATAAGCGCCGTTTGTATTTCCTAGAGCGATTTATAAAGGGTGGTGGCTCCGGCGCGGCGCCCCCCCCCCCCACCGTCAGTACTCAACGAATCCTCAAAGTCGCCCGCCGCCTCACGCCAAAGAAGGGTGTCATTACTATATTTTGAGATATTTAGGGGAAGTTTGTACTGAGTCCATTGCAGTCCATTGATCTACACTCCTCCGGTCCATCGCTCAATGGAAATTCATCCATTATCATCTTCCACTCCCGAAAAAAAAACTCACGATGACTCACCATCAATCATTATCTCTCTCACGAAATGAATTCAACTTTCATCCATGCTCACTCAGTCAAATTCAACTTTCATCCATGCTCACTCAGTCAAATTCAAATTTCATCCATGCTCACTCAGTCAAATTCAACTTTCATCCATGCTCAGTCAGTCAGTCTCACTCATTTGCATAAATATATATACCTAAAACATAGAAGAAGCGTCTATTCTCAGTAATCGTAATGGATGTCCCATTCTCGTTTTATTTTAGGTGGCCAATTTCATTCGCAAATAGTTGTGTCCCGACATTTTTTCTGAATATATAAATATATATATGTTATCCATTTGTATTCTTAAGAGTCATTACCAAGACCGTGTTGTTGTTAAAAAAAAAAAAGAGATGTTTTATTCCCTTCACATACATAGGCCATTTTCACCAGAAACTGCACCAATTGAACACTGTTACTATATGACTGTGTGAGAGAAGTCCCGTGTAAACAAAAGACGGTGAAAAATGAACAGGTTTATCGTTATTTCAATTTCTTTGATTCGTTGTTTTGTTCATGAAGAAGTGCATAATTCAACATACGGTTAAAATTATGTCGTGTACGTTAAATTCTTTGTGTATGCATCTATGTATGTATGTATGTATGGTATAGTTTGTCAATATAGAAAATGAGTACAATGAACGATTTGTAGATGACAACGGAGGCCATGGACAAAATAAATGTTTTTAATTATTAAAATTGAAGTTTGTAAGCGACGTTTAACATACACGCATACACACACATACAGATATATATATATATATATATATATATATATATATATATATATATATATATATATATATATATATATATATATATATATATATATATATATATACATTATAACATTGTAAGAAGCTTACAAATCAATTTACACTCAAAAGTCCTGGTAAAAAATTTATTCACTGAACGCCCAGACGTCGCAACAATTCCTTATGTTAAAATTGAATTACGGGCATAAGACCCTTATGTTCTTCTTATTCAAATGATTACGTTTAACAATGAAGTATAAGCCAATCAACAGCACGAAGACAGATGACGGCTGAATTTTACAAGACACGATATTTTTACGGCTTAGAGTTTTGCAATGTTTTAGTCACACAACCGATGCACACTGCCTTATTGGAACTGAACTTACTAGAACATTTTTCCGTGTAGTAGGAACCCCATTAATCCGTTTGATGTGCCAAAATAATCCCTGTCCGTTGAATAATCGATCGTATTTGCACCAAATTTAGCAGGGTGGAATTTTCTTAAAAGGCTGTGGCTATCCGATGAGCTTCTTTGCTGGCAGGGATCAATCTTAACCAACTAACCAACTCGCTTGTGGTTGAACTACAAGATTGAGGATTCTAATTCACAAGCAAATGTTGGACATTCGCCTGTGGTAGAGCCCCGAGTTTGAGGATTACAAAATAATTTACAAGCAATTTTTGAACATTTGTGGTGTCCTAATTGTTGATGATACTATAATATCTGCACTAAGAAAGAGACGATGCTTCAGAACTGCTTGTGAATTTTATACTTAAATCTTGGGGCTTCTTATTTACAAAAACTATTTCTGATAGCTATTGAATGAAGCTCATAGCTTCAAGAATGACTACCTAACTCAGTTGCAAAAGTTTTAGCAGGGACACAAAAGACTGGAGAAAAAGCTACGGTAACCCTGTTGCTTTCTTCGGAATGCGCATGTGCATTCGTAGATCAAGTTTTTGTTCTGTTTACTTCTTACTTACATAAACTTGATTTCAACAGCCTCATTCTCAATGAATAATTTCCTAGACGGCTCTGCGGATAGTTAGTGCCTTTTTATTCCCAAATCGATGTTACATTTTGTATTCCGTATTTTGACGATGATGAAGAAGACTGCCCAGTGTTCTATTTTAGATGGAGATAATTTCCCTGGTGGAAAGTTAAGTGTCGTTTGAATCATAAAACTTGTATTTTGAAATACGAGCATTTATATTTGTATTGTGGTTTGGAAGTGACAGCATTGTTGATGTGAACGACAGCAATTTCATTTGCAAGTGTTTCATCGCAGGTCACTTGTTATCATGTCTGTGGCCTTTGCTATATCAGACATGAATCATCCTGGTGTTTCAGGAATAAAGTACTCTTTCTTCATCGTGCATTCAATTACTTATTGATGTTAGATAAAATAAAAAAAGTTCGATTGTCAAAGAGCAAAGATTTCTAATAAAGTTTGGCTTCTGAGCAAACGCACAGATAATGTTTCATGAAATTATATAATGGGGATGTTTGTGCATGTAGAACTCAAGGAAACTTTAGGATTCTCATTGATATTAAACAGAACACGTTTCTTCAAATTTGTGGTTAATTTTCTCTCCGATCTTTAAAAAAATTTGAATCTATGATTAAAATCTTTGCAATTTTTTTTATCAAGAAACTCAATTTCAACTCTTGTTTCTCGTTTTAGAATCTGTGATTGAAATTTTGCAAATTTTTTTATCAAGAATTCTAAATTTCAACTCTTGTTTCTCCTTATTTCAAAGCTACTCAGAATTCAAAAGTTCCACCAAAACCAGATTTATGGTGTTAAAAAATCACGAGTGAACTAAATGCGTAAAGCAAATGACATTTAAAGTTGGTGAAGTTACTATTAGGCAAAGAAAATTAGAGTACATATCTTTTGGTAAAATATCTACTGAAATTGAAAATCAACTAATAAGCAACAAATGCAAGGTGATAACAGTAAAAATAAACCTGGTAATGTTTACGGGAAGAATATTTCTCATAACAGTATTATTGTTCGTAAAATATATTGTTTAGTCAAGGGAAAAGACTTGTCTTTACCAAAAGACATTGTTTTATCTTGTATCTTTACCAGAAGACATTGTTTTATCTTGTATATTTACCAGAAGACATTGTTTTATCTTGTATCTTTACCAGAAGACATTGTTTTATGTTGTATTTTTACCAGAAGACATTGTTTAACTTGTATCTTTACCAGAAGACATTGTTTTATCTTGTATTTTTACCAGAAGACATTGTTTTATCTTGTGTCTTTACCAGAAGACATTGTTTTATGTTGTATTTTTACCAGAAGACATTGTCTTATCTTGTATCTTTACCAGAAGACATTTGTTTTATCTTGTATCTTTGCCACAGGAAATTCTTATATTTACCAAAGTTGATATCGATGGAGCAAAACTATTTGGGAAACCCCAAAACTGACTGGTCCTTTTATTTAAATTGAAAATTTTACTTGAAACTCATAAACAAAGCTCATTTAGCTCTGGTTTCATAGGTTTTCAAAAATCCAAGTCTTCTCTGAGCATGTGTGTGTGATTCATGATCGACATCTTGTTGATGCTGTATTCCCTCAAATTTCCTACTTCTGTTCATTACCTCATTATGTATTTAGTGTTATTTGAGAACCTTGGTGGCTGCCTTATGTCTCTGAATTGTTGATATATAAGGAAATTGAAAAATAAGAAAAAATGTCATTTCATTAAAGAAATTGTTGGAAATATTCCCATTCTGTAAGATGGCAAGAACTGACGATGTACTGCTTTGTAAGCAATGTTGATATTATTGCTCTTTTGTGTGTTATAAGTATAACTGAAAAAAATGAAATAAGTCAGAAGTTCCAAGATGGAGATATCTCATTTTTCCACATTTTTTGTTGTTGTTGTTGATAAAATGAGTCAAATGTGATTAAGGTATCCACTCGGATTCGCTCCATGGCACTTTGGTGACAGGTCTATGTGAAAGCCTGTAATATCAGCTGTGATCTCATGCAAAAGACGAATACTAAAGAGAATGAAGCCACATTTAAAACAAATGTACTTTGCACTTATGGAGCAACGCCATACGAATTATCTACAAGTCTTAGACCATCATGATTTTCAAGCACTTTATAGTTGGACCTTCGACAGGTGGTGTAAAAAAATATAATTTATGACCATGAGATGCGAATGCCCAATTACGGAACCATTTGTTACATGGGGTTGAATATTTTATGTGTTGCAAAGTATAATGTCGTAACATGCAATGAAAATATTTGGAGAAAAACTTTATATTGAACAGAATGCAATTAACGATTGTAAACTTATAAAAAATAATGGTTTCCTAGCACTCAGAGACATCTGGCAACGAAGTATATCATTTCAATTCTTTATCAATCCGTTACGTCAAAGTAAGGACTTTCTGGGTGTCATGTTGTTAATAAAGCAGATTCAGTGTTCAACATTTCAAGGTGAATAACCTATCAAATGACGTTCTTTTAAAATGAACGTGACTGGTGCCAACGATAATATTGAATATCATACACGTATTGTTTTGGTATGCAGGGGAAGGATTGCTGTGCATTCCTTTAACCCCTACACTTTACATATATATATATATATATATATATATATATATATATATATATATATATATATATATATATATATGCATATATACATTAACATTTATACCTTCATTATGCACATTCATTCATTGTTTGTAAATATTCGGATCATTAGATTTACCTTTGTTTGTGTTTCAATAAAGAATGAATTTAACAGAGTTTTTCCTTTCAAAACCTTTAGTAGACTGAAATCTGAGTTACACCTAACCAACTAATATATAATTTCTGTTTGTGAACGACTATAAAATGGGTATGAAAATATACTTTTAGATTTAGACATGAAAGAAGAATTAAAACAATAATGAAAAATAATTGACAATACTGGATTATGCTTTAGACAACGAACTTTTTTTTTTAAGCAATCACAAATTTATCATCAAAATTTGTCATCAAAAATTTATTATGTCTGATGGTGACTGAAAGCATGATATTATTATTAAGGCTTTCTGTAAACTCCGCGTGGATGATAGTTCAAGTACTGCATGCTTCGGTAAAATATACGCAGACTTGTTGCTAGTGTAAAAAATGTATTATTAGCCTTACTATTCAGACACTTATATCAGCAATACTTCATGTAAAACGACCCTAATTCTTGTTATAAACTTGCGAAGTAAGCATTCAGAATGTAGAAGGCCCTTGCTTAAATGGGGAAAACAAAACAAGTAAAAAATGAGCCGAAGTTTCTTCGGCGCAATTGAGTCTTCTGTACAGCTGCTACAGCATATAATCAAGGCCACCGAAAATAGATCTATCTTTCGGTGGTCTCGGTATAATGCTGCATGAGCCGCGACCCATGAAACTTTAACCACTTCCCTCGTGGTGGCCTATCCAACATCGTTGCCAGAAGCATGATTATGGCTAACTTTAACCTTAAATAAAATCAAAACTATTGAAGCTAGAGGGTTGCAATTTGGTATCTTTGATGACTGGAGGATGGACGATCAGCATACCAATTTACTGCCCTCTACCCCCAGTAGTTTTTAAGATCTGAGGGCGGACAGAAAAAGTGCGGACAGAAAAAAGTGCGAACAGAATAAAGAGCGGATGGACAGACAAAACCGGCACAATGGTTTTCTGTTGGAGAAAACTAAAAATCCAAAGAGCAAATCTTATGATTACAGTTTTCAGGGAGAAATATCTTAACAAATAAAATGTTTATAAAAAAATTATTATAAAGTAGATCATATGTGTCTAATGAGTTGATTAACGGTTTCCCATTCTTAGCTAAAATCGTTGGAGTAAGATGCGTATTATTAGGAAAACAATGGAAAATTATTTTCTTAAGCTATAAGTTGGAAAACATTTTCCTACTAATAACTTCTGTCATGTTTACCAGTTGCGGGATGGACGTTTCAGTGAGTGACTAGATTCTTGTTCCTAGTGGAACACCCAACAGGCGATCACATATGCACACGCGCGCACGCACACACATACACACACACACTGACACATAGATATACATATATATATGTGTGTGTGTATATATATATATGTACATATATATGCATATATATATGTATATGTATATATATATGTGTGTATGTGTATATATGTATATATATACACAGTATATATGCACATATATATAAATATTTCTATAATATATATAATATGTATATACATATATATGTATATACATACATACATATACATACATCCACGCCCAAAGAAGCAGCCAACAACACAACACGCAACAAAAAAACAAAACAAACAAAAGAAACAACTAAAAACTCTCCCTCCCCCAAAAGCGAAAAATCTTTCTGGAAAAGGAACGCAAACCAGGGAGGGCCCCAATCCAGACATTGCAATAAGGGAAATGAAGAAGCTGCACGTCGTCCCTTCTGCAACGATTCCCTTCAATGGCTCCCTTTATGAAGGGCATGAAGAGAGCCACACTGGGAGACAAAGGCAGGACTGGAGAGAGTCACAGAGCCACGGAAAAATAATATGATTATATTAGATTAATTCTGTGAGGAAAGTAGCACAACTTGAGAGAGAGCCATGGAAAATAAAACTAAACTAATTCTATGAGGAAAACTTAATTTTTATTGGTTATGCCTCACTGGCTCTTAAAGCAGAGAGTCAGAAAAATAATAAGATTAAATTAATTCAATGAAAAAATAGCAGAACTTGATATATAGAGCCAGAAAAATAAGACTGTTCTATTTCTATGGGGAAAACTTAATATATTTTATATTCTATTGCATCAATTAATCTCACGTAGCCTCAATAGCCTCTCATAGTCATTGGTGCGTGATACTCAATTGCCGGGCTTCAAAACTTATATTCTGTTGAGGTGTCACGATGTCAAACTGCTAAATAATGGGTGTTTTATTCCCTACACCGCAAAGCTGTGGAACAGACTTGCTGGGAGTATTAAGAAAGCTTAGGCTGAATTTTGAAAGTGAGTGTAACACCACGGTTCTCAATAACCTTTAATGTAGGTGGATGTTTTCATGTTTATTGATTGACTGAATGATAAATTAATTCTTTTATTTATTCATTAAAAATACTCAATGCCCTTTTTGCTATAAATCTATTTTTCTTTATTCTTTCTATCCTTTAAATATTTTTTAACAATTTTAAAAGGTTATATCATTTTTTTGTGTTTATATTGAATAATAATAATAATAATAATAATAATAATTAATAATAATAATAATAATAAAATAATAATAATAATAATAATCAAACTAACAACAGTAACATTCCTATGACTTATGAAAGGAACTTAATAATAATAATAATAATAATAATAATAATAATAATAATAATAATAATAATAATAATAATAATAATAAATGAAAATGTAACCCCTATTACAGAAGATGACAAAATTGTCCTGATAATATACTATAAAAATACGAAAACGAACCAGTTATTACTTAAAAACAACCCCGCGCCCCAAGAAACGTCTTTGTAGTGTCATCTACGAATTCACATGCCCGGCGGAAAGATGCCACCACTCTTACATCGGCATGACGACTACCAAAATCTCCAAGCGTCACTCCTGTCACCTCCAAGAAGGGGCTATTTTTAATCATTACGCTCAAAAACACCAAAGAAGGCCCGAAAGAGAAGAACTCGTAAAGAATACCAAAATCATCGACCAGGTAACGGATGGCCGACGCCTACGGCTTCTCGAAGGTTTACATATTTTAGAAAAAAAAAAAAGCCGAACATCAACAGGTGAAGGAAACTGAATTTCTCCCTACCATCATGCGGAGAAATTTAAGAAACCAACCGGCGCCGGACAGCGGCGAGAGAGAGAGAGAGAGAGAGAGAGAGAGAGAGAGAGAGAGAGAGAGAGAGAGAGAGAGAGAGAGAGAGAGAGAGAGCCAACATCGGACACAGAAGGCAGATTACCTGAACAACTATAATCCCGGATAACAGCCACTCCCAAATTCCTACAGCGATTAGGCCCAGAAGGTCTCAACGCCTTCAGGCCCGACTTCGTCACCAACCTAGGACCAACCAAAACACTGCTGAATAACCGACTTGACAACTGTACACCCCCGCTTGCTATATATACCCTTGTAACCTGCATGCTATTCATTCAATCTCTGAAAATGGACGCCAGGGAGCGTTTGAAACGTCAGAGGAAATAAACCTAAAAAAACAGAAATCTTTGTATGACCTTGGGAAACCTGATTTACCAGCTACAGGCTGAGAAAAAAAAGATAAGAAGAAGAATAGAGAAGACTGTATAAATTAAATAAATTAAATAATAATAATAAAATAGTAATAATAATAATAATAATAATAATAATAATAATAATAACATTCCTATGACTTATGAAACCCCAGCCATTAAGATAATAATAATAATAATAATAATAATAATAATAATAATAATAATAATAATAATAATAATAATCAAACAAAAACTTCTTTCAGTTTTTCTTCTGATGTTGGAAAGAGAAACCCACAAGATTCCTGTGTATAACTTGTTTACTTGTAAATATTTACAAGTAAACAAGTTATACACAGGAATCTTGTGGTTTTTTCTTTTCAATAATAATAATAATAATAATAATAATAATAATAATAATAATAATAATAATAATAATAATAAGGATCCTATGAATTATGAAAACACAGTCATTACAATATCATTATAACAATAATGACATTACTGACAGTCATAATGACATAATGGCAGCAACAAAAATCGACGAATCACTCTCCCTTTCCATTACAACCCGCCCGCCCCAAAACAACCAAAAAAAAAAAAAACCCTATCGAATAAAAACACGCTCGGCTTCAGCGAAGAAACTCCTCATTTAGATACAAGACAAAGAAAACAAAAGGGATTATTAAGAAAGTTAGAAAACTCCGTCATTGCCTCACAAAAGGAGAATAATCTCGTCTAGAGAGAGAAAATAAGAAAGAAGAAGTCTTTTTTTTAAAATGCGTTGCTTCGTACAAAGGAATAAAACTAATCATGTCTCCTCTTTTTTTTTTTTTTTATCTGCTCAGTTAATATGTTAATGAATGCAGTTGTTGCCTGGCGATGTTGTTTGAAGACTGTCGTTGCACAACAATTGTTTTATGAATTTATCTGTTTTGCGATTTATCTTTTTATCTGTATCCAAAAGAAGAGAGAGAGAGAGAGAGAGAGAGAGAGAGAGAGAGAGAGAGAGAGAGAGATGGGAGGAGGGAGGATACACTTAAGAGTATAACAGCTCTATTTAAATGCTTTGTGATTTGGAACCGTCAAATAGATAAAATAAAAAATTTTAGAGAGAGAGAGAGAGAGAGAGAGAGAGAGAGAGAGAGAGAGAGAGAGAGAGAGAGAGAGAGAGAGAGAGAGGTACACTGAAAGTATGTAGCAGCTCTAATTAAATGCTTTGTGATTCGGAACCGTCAAATAGATAAAATAAAAAATTTTGATAGAGAGAGAGAGAGAGAGAGAGGAGAGAGAAAGATAGAGAGCATATAACAGCTCTGAGAGAAGTCAAATAGATAAAATAAAAGAGAGAGAGAGAGAGAGAGAGAGAGAGAGAGAGAGGGTACACTGAAAGTATAAAACAGCTCTATATAAATGCTTAGTGATTCGGAATCGTCCAGCAGATATAAATAAAAGATTGGATTTTTATCAAGTAAGACTTACTGATTCCTGATATATCTTAAATGCCATTAACTGTACAAAAAAACGGACAATATTTCCCCTTTTCGGTTCTAACTGGGAAAGACTGAATGAATTCTACTTCAATTTTGTCCACGGAACCTTGAACAAATTTCTCTACTCAACAGTCAGTAACTGCAACTGCTTTTAGTTTTCTGTAAAAGAAAACTATTGTACCGGCTTTGTCTGTCTGTCCGCACTTTTTCTGACCGCCCTCAGATCTTAAAAACTACTGAGGCTACAGGGCTGCAAATTGGTATGTTGATCATCCGCCCTCCAATCATCAACCATACCAAATTACAACCCTCTAGCCTCCTTAGTAGTTTTTATTTTATTTAAGGTTAAATTTAGCCATAATCGTCCTTCTGGCAACGATATAGAATAGGCCACCACTGGGCCATGGTTAAGCTTTCATGGGCCGCGGCTCATACAACATTATAACCAGACCACCGAAAGATAGATCTATTTTCGGTGGCCTTGATTATACGCCGAAGTGGCTGTGCAGAAAACTCGATTGCGCCGAAGAAACTTCGACGTATTTTTTTACTTGTTTTCTCACGCCACCTCCATTTATTCCTAAATTAGATAAATTGAAGGTAATTTCAATGCTGTCATTTGTAACAGGTAAGTGGGATGTCCCCTGGTAATAAACAGTTCACCTGGGACATTTATCAGGCAAGGAAATTTTTCTTGGTGTTGATAATCCGTTCACTACTTTATCTTTGGCTAATGAACTTGCCTTGTAAAGTATCACTAATTAGTTTACCTTTTAGAATCACTAAGGCTCTTTGAAGTTAGCTGTCTATGACGAAGGTGTTAAGTAACTTTCTATCACTAAGTAACTGTAGAAATTATTGAAATATCAGAAAAAAATGGTAAGAGAATATTAACGACCTACTTCAATCCCTTTTAGAATATTCAAGACAATGGGAAGCTGCAGAAGGAGCTTAGATAAGAGTACCTTAAATTATTTTTACGTTTTCTATTTAAATTACAGAAGTTTTCTTTTATAGTATATGGATAGCTCACACGTTTAGACAATTTATTTCCTGCATATCTTGATCTCCTCGTTGAGTTATCATTATTTATTCATCGTATGATTTCATTTCCTTTCATTTTTTCGCTATACAGTCGTTCTGTTATTGTTTTAATTTGAACCGTTATTGCATTTTGAACTTAAAAATAATCATTTTCCTATGATTTAATGTTTTGTTTTAAACGTTTTTGGCATTAGTTCCGTCTGAGATAGTGGACCCCACCCTTATATCCTACAGTTCGGGTGACCACAGGGGGAAAGTGGGGTTTTTTGGTGGGGAAAAACACACGAGTAAAATAACAGGGACTTTATCCCGCTGGACTTTATCCCACTGACAGTTCTCATTCAGATTAAGGTGCGTTCAGGGAATGTTTTCAAACTCATATCATGCTCTACAGTAAGGACCTGGTAACCAAGGTTAGGTTAGGTTGAATATTGTTGGTCAGGTCATTTGCTAACGATACGAACGTCAGAAACGTTCAAAGCACACGTCAAAACATAAGAAAATTATATCTTTAAGTCCAAAATGCGATAATGGATTGAAGTAAAATTTTACCGTCGTCCGTTTCTATGGAAGCTTGCTTTTAGGTCTTAAAAAGCCTTTAAAACTTGGTCCAAATCATTGTCTGTCGTGATGATAATAATAATAATAATAATAATAATAATAATAATAATAATAATAATAATAATAATAATAATAATAATAATAATAATAATAATAAGGTCTGGTTAGGTCAGGACCTGGCATTCTAGGAAAGGTTAGGGGTGCTTTGACGTCTGCGGTACTGGATAACAGGCAACCAGAGAATATTTAATAGTCTACCCTATATATTCCTGCAACCTTTACGTTTTCCTTAGGTCAAAAGCCCAGTTTTCTTCCAAATTATATGACAAACTTATCTATTTTAACTACAGTATGGCACTACCTACAGTCCCCCCCTTCTCTCTCTCTCTCTCTGTATGCATGTATGTTTGTATGTGCATGTGTTATCAGGTTTACATATTACTGACGAATAAGGAATACCATAAAGGTACTGTATTACTTCTCACTGACTGGGAATGTCAGATATTTTTTGCAAGTTTAAAAAATTCCTTTGTATGATTCTTGATGTTTAAAGACTGCATTTCACTCTTATGCATAACCTAATATACTACTTATGACAGAATAACTTAGTAGCATTTTTGAGATTCTTACAAATGAGAGAAACTTTAACTTGAACATAAAGAAAACCTGACGACACAAACGATCATCGAAGAATTATTTTTTTTTTTCTAAAGTAATGAAAAACAGAGAATTAAGTTCAACAAAACCTGAGAGGCTTAAAATTCCAAACATTGAAAGTGATTGGTATGACTATATGGTATCCAAAAATTTGGACTTAAAAAATAGACTAATTTAAAGAAACACACACACACACATACACACACACATAATATATATATATATATATATATATATATATATATATATATATATATATATATATATATATATATATATATATATATATATATATTGAGAGAGGGAAGGTAGCATATGCCTACAAAATACAGATAGCAAGTTGGGTGGAAGACTTGGGCACTTACGAGATAGGAAGACATTTTAAAATGCAGTTAGTTGGTAAGCTCTATGGTGTAAAGCTTCAAATGCATAATTATTATTCACTTATTAGCTAAACTGATTATCAGTATCATTATTATTGTGTGCAAAGGTTCACACGGAACAGGCTTTCAATAAAATAGTATGACCGATTTAAAAAATGAGACACGTTGATAAAAGTGATAAAAAATATACAAATAAATGAAAATAAATCAACTGATAGGCCTACATCGGCAACAATATAAAAAGACGATCTCTTAAGCAATATGGTCCAAAGGAGTTTATTTTCCTAATGCTCTCAACGTCTCTCTGTAAGCCTACTTGTATTCCGCACTACACAGCAACCTTATTATATTAATGTACTATAAACAAGTAAAAAATGCGCAGAAGTTTCTTCCGCGCAATCGAGTTATCTGTACAGCGTATAATCAAGGCCGCCGAAAATAGATCGATCTGTCGGTGGTCTCGCTATAATGCTGTGTGAACCGCGGCCCCTGAAACTTTAACCACGGCCCGGTGGTGGCCTGGCCTATATCGTTGCCAGATGCACGATTATGGCTAACTTTAACCTTAAATAAAATAAAAACTACTTAGGCTAGAGGGCTGCAATTTGGTATGTTTGATGATTGGTGGGTAGATGATCAACGTACCAATTTCCAGCCCTCTAGCCTCAGCAGTTTTTAAGATCTGAGGGTGGATGGAAAAAGTGGGGACATAAAAAAGTGCGGACGGACAGACAATGCCGGCACAATACTTTTCTTCTCAGAAAACTAAAGCAGACATTTAAATTCACTTAGAATCACTCTCTCCAAGAAGAGAGAACACAACTAACATACGTTAAGAGCTAAAGCCTCATCAATAACCCTCAACGCTGACGGGATTATACCAGCGGAAGCATATTGCACCAGTATGAGCTGAAGTGTTGCGAGCCAAACTTCCAGGGCCAGTATTATCGTTAGACTAGCAGAGATAGGCGAGCCTGGTTTATTGGCTCTGGGTCCACACTGCTTCGGCATCAATTTCCACGTCGTCATCATTAAACGCCTAAATGGACCTTTCGTCAGGTTAAATCCCGGTGGAGAATAACTTACGAAGGTCCTGGAGTTGCTAACTTGTTTTTATATATATGCTATTAGGGGTCATTCTTTCTCCTTATGGATTTTTTCAGGATTTTCATAATAGAGCTTTTCGTCAGGTTAAATTCAGAGTGTGTGGACTCTGTTTATGGACAGCCTGAGTTTACTCTGTATTGCTTTTGACATTATTTTGGCTTTATGTTATATAATTTTCATATCGATGACTTGTTTTTCAAAACCTGCTTTTTATCATATAAAAAATATGCTTCAAATAGTTTAAATGGAATGTTAGTCTATAAACCATATACAGACTACTACTATTGAATCTTCAGATGGTTACACTTATAATGGAGTCAAGGGATGGTAAGCAATTAAGAAAATACAAAAAAAAATAATAAATATATTATAATCATTGAACACGTGCAATAATGATATTCAACTATCATCGTAAGGGAAAGGAATATTTAGTAAATACTTTTCATAGAAAAAAAATACTACAGACACTGACGTAGGACACCATAGCTTCACGTATGAAATACGTACCGCAATAAATCAACGATAATTTATAAATAAAAGCGAAAGTGTACTAGGAAATGCGATTAAAAACGCCAAGGTTTAGTCTTTGCATAAACACCTGATTTTATCTTCCGTGAATGTTTGCGAAATCTAACGTGGTAAATATTTGCTTGATGATATGACCTCATGAAGTAAACAGCTCGGGAAAATTTTACGTACTACAAAAAAAAAAAATTACAAATTTATTAAGTGTTTGTAAAATCAACCACTCATGATAGTGTCTCAGTGGTACGCAGTAATCTGAATATCTAAAATAATTTATTTTCGTTATATACTCAGTATATAAAACCACAAAACAATTATACTAAAATTGGTTAAAAAGAATACTTCTACCAATACTGCTTAACCAATGAAACTGAATTCCACAAAACAAAAATACAGAATCAATATCATTTATAAATATTTTCATAAGAGGTATATGAAAAACGAAAAAATACATTTAATCAAGTCTTCTTAAAAGAGGGACAGTCCTGAGACTATAATTAGTTATTGACTGACCATTTAAATATTTGAATAACGGTAATTTTGGAAAACATAAGAGGTTATCCTCAGTTGCTGTTTATTGTTGAAAATAGTTGGGCAAAGCCTCGAGGAAAAGTGTTTACTCTTTCTAGAGAAAGTACAAAAAAAAAAAGTTTAAATAAAAGTTGGTCCAAGTTCGAAATCGAAGTTACATTTACATCCACTTGTAAGATATGGCAAACATTCTCTGAAAACTGTACTTTAGAGAAGGACAGAACTGAGACTATAATTCAATTATAAGACGAAGAACAATAGTGAATATTAATTCTATAATGGTGCAAGGTGATATTTAATAAAAAGGTAATATTTGAAAGTGATGTTTACTCTCTCTAGAGAAAATACACTGAATTAAGAAACGGAAAAATATCCTCAGTTGCTGTTTATTGTCGTCCCGCAACCTGAAGTTGGGAAACGCCTCGTGGAAAAGTGTTTACTCTTTCTAGAGAAAGTACAAAAAAAAAAAAGGTCTGAATAAAAGTCGTCCCACAGCCTCAACTTGGAAAGACCCTACAAGAAAATTGTTTACTCTCTCTAGAGAAAGTACAAAAAGGGTCTGAATGAAAGGTCAGAAAGTCCTTTTATTCTTCACACCCTCCTTCTCCGTCGACGTTCCACGACGCATCTCATAATTCAACCTTTTTCTCCATATATGTCATTCTCGTGTCATTTTTTCAATTCCATTTGTAATGACATCTTACAGTCCCTTCCTCCTATGTGCCATATCTCATTAACATGAGTTATTCCTTGATTAAAATGTACCAAATGCTTTATTCGTTCAATTTCATTTCTTTATGTTTCCTCGCCTTTCACATAGTGACGTCTGTCCTGTTGAATTAATGGCCAGTTCTATAGTAGTAATAATAATAATAATAATAATAATAATAATAATAATAATAATAATAATAATAATAATAATAATAATAATAATAATAATAATTAAAAGCCACAGTAGTGTTAAAAAGAGTTATGAACAGAGTTCTAATGTGGCTTTTAATTCTCGACATTGTAGCATCGTTACAGGGTCGCCTTGTTTCAGTAATAATAATAATAATAATAATAATAATAATAATAATAATAATAATAATAATAATAATAATAATAATAATAATAATAATAATAACAACAACGTACTTATACCAAGATTAGGGAGCATTTTATTTCATTAATACTTTATTTTCTCTACCTGCTTTTCAGTCATGAACCAAATAATAATAATAATAATAATAATAATAATAATAATAATAATAATAATAATAATAATAATAACGTACTTATGTACCAAGATTAGGGAGCCTTTTATTTCATTAATATTTTATTTGCTCTACCTGTTTTTCAGTCATGAACCAATTCTTTTCCATTCTGCCAAAAAAAAAAAAATCCTTTCCCCATTGTTTTAATGAGCGAATAATTTCAAAGGCTCCCAAAGAACCGGCGGTGGAATGTCATGCACTAGATTTTTCAGGCTCTTCCTGGGCGGAAAATAACTTCCGCTAATTAAATGAACATGTGCCCAAAACAACAGAGGTATAAAGTGAATTAAAAAAAAAAATAAATATATATATATTCGCGTGTCGCAGGAAAGGACAAATGGCAATCTTTTTTTTTTTTTTGAGACTTGCATTCTGAATTGCTTTTCCTGTGCATTATAATTTTAATGCGGCGTACATTAGCTCTACAAATAAAACGTGTATTATACGTGGCAAGTGGAGCTTACAATACGCGAGGGACGGTTTTACTTTTTTGCGTTTTTTTTTTTTACGGGAATTTCACTCGGTGTTCTCTTAACTAAATATTTATTTCGCGTCCACCTTTAATTTATCAGATCTGTGAACTGCTGCTTGTCTGCTCTTTTGAATTGTTTACTGAATTTTGAAGAGTAATTCAAATTGAAATGCACGATTTACCAACCAAAATTATTCATATTCCGTAATACTTTCATTTGATTTGAAGGCAATCTTTTCTGACGCCAATGACTGCTGACCGGGTAGTCAAGAATTTATGGTATTTTATACAAATTTGGTTTTCAGTCATATTACTGGATCAATAAAACCATTTCTGTAGGCAGGCAAGACGCGTTAGTTTTAAAAGAATAATGACAGTAAAATCAAGATTTTATGGTATTTTAATTAGATACAAATTTGGTTTTCAATGAAACTACTGTATATCAGGTAGTCAAGATTTTACGGTATTTTAATCAGATAAAATTTGGTTTTAAATCAAACCACTGGATAAACAAAACCATTTCTGTAGACAAGCAAGACGCGTTCGTTTTAAAAGAATAAAATGTCTATAAATCATGTTACTTTACCGAATCTTCATATTGCTGGACCTCCACCCGATTCTCTGAGGTCACTTTTGGTGAAAAATATGAAGGGTCCTTTCTTCCACTTACTGTTTTCCTCCCTACAGCTATTCACCAATCTTAGGAGTTTTAAAATAACTACTGGATTAGAACTTACGCGTTATAATCTACCATGTTATTTTGCGGAAGGAAATGTGTTAAGCTATGCTTCAGTCTTATCTGACATTCCGATTGATTAAAGGATGGATTGTATATATAACAGTACGAAACCGAATTTATAAACACAGTATGCATATGTGAGAGTAACTATGTAAACTTACATAATATTTATAGACATATATAATATATTATATATATATATATATATATATATATATATATATATAAACACATACAGACACACACACTGTGTATTGCGTACGCAATACACTTGGTACCTGGTCTTTAATTTTCACTACGTATATACATATATATATATATATATATATATATATATATATATATATATATATATATATATATATATATATATATATATATATATATATATATATATATATATATATATATATATTATTTGTGTGTGTGTGAGTGTGTGAAAGTCCTGAACTGTGTTAGTTCTCTACATATGCAAAAGGACGCTAAATTGGCGCTGAAGTTATTGTTAGTTCTTCAGACCAGCCTCAGAGTTTAGCCGAAAACCTTGACGAAATAAATAAGTTTAAGGTGCTGGCGTAATTATGCCTTTGAACTACAGGATGCAAATGAAACTTGGTCGAAACCTGTTCCTGTTTGAGAAACAGCATAACAAAGTACACCGGCGCATGCGCAAAAACAAAGAAAAACAAGTCGGAAGGAAATTTTTTCTTTTCATTTCCTCGCCTGTGTGGAATGGAATGACAAACTCGCAAACTTCGCCATTAAAACTTGAGAAGAAACCTACAAGAAAACTCCCTCCCAGAAGAACAGTCACAGAAACAGACACAGGAACAGACACAGGCACAGACTTCCGTGTTTGAAGATTCCACAAACAGTTTTCCCTTTTTTTTTTTTGTGTGTTTTTTTTTTTCTCTTCAAGTAGTGCTTACTTGCATATTCCTTTGCCATCTTTGGAGGAGGAAGTTCTAATGGTCGTCTTCCATAATTTCAGAGGATGTTTTATTTTTTTTTTCTTGCTTCAAGTGTTAGAAACAAAGCTGAACTGATTCACTTGGGGAATATTCGCACCAGTTATGACGGAATTGTGTATAGTCATTAATGTGTAATTGTAAGCAGCGAAGTTCAGATGGAGGCAGACAATCAAACATATCTCTCTTTCTCTCTCTACACACACACACACACACACACACACACACACACACATATATATATATATATATATATATATATATATATATATATATATATATATATATATATATATATATATATATATATATAATATATGACTTTTTATCACATCACCGTGATTCATATACAATCATTAAGCTACAAACGTCCTTTAATATCCAATTAGTTCTACCTAGAAATAATATATTTTCATATATGTTACCGAAGGGGATTTTTTTTCGTCGTCCCGTGGGCTCGAACCAGCGAAGGACAAGAACTCAGGACTACAGTGGACGCATTAACCCACACGGCCAGCCCATGGGACGACGAACTTATTATCAACTAAAAAAAAATTCCCCTTCGGTAACATATATGAAAATATATTATTTCCGAGGTAGAGCGAATTGGATATTAAAGGACGTTTATAGTTTACTGATTTTATATATATATATATATATATATATATATATATATATATATATATATATATATATATATATATATATATATATATATATATATATATATATATATATATATATATATATATATATATATATATATATCACACACACACACACACACGTGTCTGACGGACGGGTCTTACCCAAATACCCAAATATGTTAAACAAGGGCAGACTGAGATCAGAACCCAAAAGAAAATACAACACCAAAATCAAAATCCCATACCACGAAAGCATTAGAAAGATAACTAAATCTTAAGGAAGAAATAATCCTTTGGTTTTAACTGCCTAATATCATAGGTTCCAAGGTCATCAGAATTTATAAAAAAAAATGTGATGCACATCCTACATAAAATATGGATACTAGTAATCTTCATGATATGCCCATTAAAATTGTTTTATTTTTAATCATACAAGCAGTACCAGAATTGGTATAAACTATGTGCATCACAAATCATTCAAGGGATTTGTCTTTATAAAGCTAGATGGTTGTAGCTGGCTGTATTATTATTATTATTATTATTATTATTATTATTATTATTATTATTATTATTATTATTATTATTATTTCAGTAGAGGAAACCTATTCACATGGAACAAGCGCACACGGGCCACTGGCTTGAAATTCAAGCTTCCAAAGAATGTTGGCTTCAGCCTCCCACCGCAGACCCAACTCAGCAGCAGTAACTGATCATGCTACAGAGCCAGTGATTTTTCATCGCCCTGGGGGAGACGCGCACCCGCGACATCTGAGTGGCATGGCACGACACTAACCACTATACCAGCGGCCCAGCTAAGAAATTAATAAACATTAATAAGTTTTAAAGGTTATAGAATCCAGATGGAACTGATTACTATAGCTTCTTCGGTTATATTTCAAAGAAGATTAGTATCCCTTATCCTTAAGGCTTTACCGTTGTTGTGTAAATAAGGGCCTCGGTATACCTAGAAATCCTTTACTGTTCGAAAAGGTGTAGAAATATTTTCCAAAATCTAACGCTTTTGCTGTTTCCACATTTCTTTTTAATTCGTGGGCCTTTCCGTTCTCTTAAAACACGGCTGAAAATATTGAAAGTAAATTTAAGATTTTTTCCCTACTTTTTAACATTCTATGACCTTTTTTTTTTGTCCTATACCAACTCTCAAAATGATTAGTGCAAAGTCAAGATGAATCTCGACAGATTCTCTCTCTCTCTCTCTCTCTCTCTCTCTCTCTCTCTCTCTCTCTCTCTCTCTCTCTCTCTCTCTCTCTCTTCTCAAAAGAATTAATGCAAATGTAAGATGAATGTCGACAGATTCTTTCTAAATTCGAGTCTCTCTCTCTCTCTCTCTCTCAAAAGAATTAATGCAAATTTATGAAAAATCTAGACAGTTTGCACTAAATTTGAATCCGTTATTATCTCTCTCTCTCTCTCTCTCTCTCTCTCTCTCTCTCTCTCTCTCTATCTCTCTCTCTCTCTCTCTCTTTACCCCAAATTAAAATGGGACTGAAGCTGAGTTACGTTTAAGATGAAGACGAATATGTTTCAAATCAAATCCCTCCCTTTTTTTCCTCTGCATATTAAAACGAGATTGAAGATCAAAGCTGTCACTTTTTCACTTAAAAATCATTCCTTACGTTTAAGGAAACGAATTGCAATCCTCGTGAGTTAGGAGATTTCCTTCTAACTCTCTCTCTCTCTCACACACACACACACACATTCTCAAAACATCGAAGTATAAATACATGATTCTTCATTCATTCTCTCTCTCTCTCTCTCTCTCTCTCATAGTTTTATCTATTATTACTGGTGTTTGTCTTTCTTCTTGGTATTGTATTATGGCTGGTACAAAAGCATTTGCAATTTTAGGTATAAAAAAAAAGATATGAATTTATAAAACTGATTCCATCACTCTAATGTTGTAAATACGTTTAACGCTCTGTTAAGAAAATAATTGTATTGATAATTATATGTTTGTTGTCTTGGCAAAACATTTCTTTTATATATCTCTCGTCAAATAAAACCTTTTTATTCGATAACAGATGAATGAAATTTTTTTTTATTTGACTTCGGGAAATACACCTCTTGCCGTACGAAAAGTTAATAATAATAATAATAATAATAATAATAATAATAATAATAATAATAATAATAATAATAATAATAATAATAATTATTATTATTATTATCATTTATATAATAATAATAATAATAATAATAATAATAATAATAATAATAATAATAATAATAATAAAAATCCGAATAAAAAACGCTCACAATTATTTATGTATATTTCAACAGATACTGAATTACAGCCATAAACCGCGTCACCTCTGGAAATGAATTTATCAAAAGCGCAAGCAATGTGATACAGGATACATTGTCGGGTTGATTTATATAGATACACATTTGCATAAACGCCCAAATCTCGTTACTGCGCTGTATTTCGTGTTGTTTTTATTCTTGCTGCATAATTCGGAG
>NC_089762.1:44838390-44845890 GCF_040412425.1 Macrobrachium rosenbergii | reverse complement strand
AGAGAGAAAACAAAGGTAAGGAAATGTTAATTTCTGTTTTAGCCTCTGTCTTCCTCTCTATCAAATATACTCTATGCTAGCTCTAAACGTCCATATTTTCCTGCAATAATCCAAAGGAAACATAAACGAACAGTTAAGGGCTTCCTCGTCACAAATCTATGCAGAATGGTTTACCTGAAGAGATTCGAGATACAATATAATTATTATCCTCAATAATCTGTTTCCATATATCTAGAGTAAATCGTGAGGTATAAAGCTGAAAGCTGTAAGCTGTAAGCTGAAAGGGGTGACTCCATCATCAAGGAAATGGAGACTTGCTTCTCAAAGGTTGTTTAGGGTTGTAATATAACACTCGCATTGATGTCTTCACTCGAAGACCATTCGGTTTTATGGCATTCGAATGACCGATTTCATTTTCGTTATAACAACTTCTTCATCTAGTAAAACAGCATGAAGTCATTGTTTCAAGTTTTCTAACAATGTTAACCGTGATTCAACCTAGGGTAAAATAAAATACCCCGGTTGTTATATCTTGAATAAACTTTATTTCAGTACGGAATATTTACATTTACCTTCAGCTTCAGTGCAAATCCTTCCTTTTTCCGTAAAACTGGGGAACAATGTTATGAATGCAGATGCTCGTCCGATTAAAAGTGGTTGTAATGTCTATACCGTAACAATATGCTTTTTAGCACCCAACAGGGGAACGTGGAGAAGTCTGGTACAAGCGGCCATGGGCCACCAAGAGACCCGAGGGCCACCGGAGTGAGTGAGAGTGAGTGAGTGTAATGTCTATGTCCTCGGTAGCGTTTTATTTCTGTCATCTGGTATGAACCCTTATTTTGCAGACTATTTGAAAAAAAAAAATTTACTTTTTAAATTATTATTGGCTATTTTTCTCGTTGGCATTTCTTCACAATTCCCGGAAAATACCTCGAATTCTCAAATACTAAAGATTTTCCATGGCAAACGCATCTCGTATTTATCTCCATCTATTTTTCGGTATCTCGGCAGAAACCTTTCGGCTTTCCCTTATCGCTTTTATGATATCCATGCCAATTTTATATCGTCCCAATATTCCTTCACCTTCACATCACTAAACATTTCGTAATATTTCTTGTTGTTGTTTAACTTTTACCAATAAAAAAATTTACGGCGTAAAATTAACTATCTCGCGTTTCACTGACTTTCATACTGTCTTCAAGAAAGTGCATCTCCAATTCATTCAGTTGTGAATTCATCACCTTATTATTATGGACACCTCCCTCCCCCCTACACACACACACACGCCGTCCTACTCACCCACAATTCCCTAAAAAAAAAAAAAAAAATAAAGCTGGGATATTTTCGCGAAAACCAGGACTCCTGGTAAAATGAGAATTTTGTTCCTTCCTTTGATCGCCCGAGGCTGAGCTAGGAAAAATTGGTTTCATAGGCGCTGGGAGGAATATATTTAAACAGTTCTGTAAACGTCCCCAGTTTAATATTTTGCAAACTTTGTTCCTCCTCGTTTCCTGCCTTTCACTACGCGAGTTTTACTGCTTCTTTTAAATGGCTGTTTCATTTTTGCTTGATTTGTTTCTCTACATTTCTGTACATTGCACGAAAGTGCTATCTATCGTATAATAAACATTAAAGACTTTTCAATAATTTACGATTATTTTTCTCAAACTTGGACAGGCTGGATGCTTGTAAAAATTAACATTGTTTAAATAAATTTATATGACGGACCTTTCAATATTTTTCGATTATTTTTCACAAAACTGGAAAAGGTTGGATGTTTGTAAACAATTGATGCTACTTAGATAAACCCTCGGCAAAATCTGTATTTATATTACAAGCATTATTTTATGGTTATCAATTCATATGTAATAATAAATCTACAAATTAATTTATATTTAGTTCCTGTAGATGCGTTATTTATGCTGACAACTGACATGCATTTACAGTGCGAAAATTACCCAGGCATGAGATGAGTTTCTTTTTTTATTTAATTTTTGTTGGCTGGACGTGGACAGGTGGGTAATCTCGAAGAAAATTTTGTTAAAAAAACTTCTTTTTCTTTTCTTTATTATTTTCCTTCGCTGATTATAGCTATCTAGGTACCACGCGTAAAACTCGGTCTTTCTTCTCCCCAACCCCCCTTTTTTTTTACCAAGCAGAATTAGTCGCAACCCCTCCGTTTTCCCCGACGTCAGAAAAAGCTTTTTGGAAAATATGCCCGGCTCATGTATTTCTATCTCCGTTTTTTTTTCTTGTACTTCGCAATGAATCTCTTCCATTTTTCAAACGACGGTTGAAAAACGACCTTTATTTTTCGCTTCTATATTTCGAAAGTCGTTCCCTGATTTTACAACTTCGCCTATTCGCCTTCTTTTTTTTTTTTTTTTTTTTTTTGTTTTGTTTGGAAAAGAAAAATGGGGTCGAGATTTACATTCTCAGGGAGGAGATAAGTATGGTGGTTAGTCTTTTAGCAGTTTCGTTTTGATTTATTTTGCCTCACTTTATATGTGTATATATATATATATATATATATATATATATATATATATATATATATATATATATATATACTGTATGTATGTATATATATATATATATATATATATATATATATATATATATATATATATATATATATATATATATATATATATATATATATATATATATATATATATATATATATATATATGTGTGTGTGATTAGAACATAACAATTTATCCATAAGTGCCTTTTAATACTCATTTACAAGTGTTATCTGTAAGTTTTCTTGAAATTCTAATTCTACTTTACTTCTACCACATTTTTGTAAATAAATATATATTCATTTGTGCAATCAGGAATTGAAACAAGCACGTAAAACTGAATAATAGGTAGAAATTTATAAAGCTATTTTCACATTTCTGTCAAAATTTCTTTGACAAATTGTCTCTCCTACGCAGCATTAAATAAAAACATTTAGGTTATGTCCCACATAAGAAAGAAATGACATCCTTTTTTTTACTGGGTGGCATTTAGGAGGAAATCACTTTTTAGTTTTTTGAAAAGAAAACTATTGTGCCGGCTTTGTCTGTCTGTCCGTCCGCAATTCTTTCTAACCGCATTTTCTCTATCCGCACTTTTTTTTTTGTCCGCACTTTTTTCTGTCCGCACTTTTTTGTCCGGGCTTCTTCTTTCCGCATTTTTTCGGTCCGCACTTTTTTCTGGCTGCGTTTTTTCTGTCCGCACTTTTTTCTGGCTGCATTTCTTCTGTCCGCACTTTTTTCTGTACACACTTTTTTCTGTCTGCACTTTTTCTGTCCGCCCTCAGAGCTTAAAAACTGCTGAGGCTAGAGGGCTGCAAATTGGCACGTTGATCATCCATCCTCCAAACAGCAAACATACCAAATTGCAGCCCTCTAGCCTCAGTCGTTTTTATTTTACCTAAGGTTAAAGTTAGCCATAACCGTGCGTTTGGGAACGGTATTAGGCCAGGCCACCACCGGGCCGTGGTTATAGTTTTATGGGCCGCATTATACCGAGACCGCCGAAAGATAGATTTATTTTCGGTGGCCTTGATTATACATTGTACAGAAAACTAGATTGCGCCGAAGAAACTTCGGCGCATTTTTTACTTGTTTTTTTTCTGTTTAAAATCTTTACATGTATCTTTTACCAGGGCTTTCTAGGATAAACATTTCAGAATCTAATTGAATCTACTGCTTGCAGAACCTCCCAATATCACATTTTCGCAAAGTGGAATGGACTTACACAAATATATAGCGTAATTTGCCTGAAACTAGAAACAGTCGCCGCTCTTAAATGAGTATGTGAATATTCTCGTTTTAGCAACGGTAGTGTCCAGAATATTATCGGGACAGGAGAATTTGGGATTCATGGAATTCTCTTCTCGGGACAGAAAAATTATGTAATTCACGGAATTCTTTTCTCGGGGACAAGAAAAATTGTGGAATTCATGGAATTCTCTTATCAGGACAGAAAATGATTTTTTCTTTCCGGGACAGAAAAAAATTGTGGAATTCTCTTCTCTGGACCAAAAAAAAAAAAGATGGAATTCATGGAATTCTCTCTCGAGACAGAAAAATTACGGAATTCATGGAATTCTTTTCTCGGGACAGAAAAATTATGGAATTCATGGAATTTTCTTCTGGGACAGAAAAATAATGGAATTCATGGAATTTTCTTCTCGGTACAGAAAAATGATGGAATTCATGGAATTCTCTTCCGGGACAGAAAAATGATGGAATTCATGGAATTCTCTTCTCGGGACAGAAAAATGATGGAATTCATTGAAATTCTCTTCTCGGGACGGAAAAATGATGGAATTCATGGAATTCTCTTCTCGGGACGGAAAAATTATGGAATTCATGGAATTCTCTTCTCGGGACGGAAAATGATGGAATTCTCTTTCAGGACTTGAGATCGGGACGGAAAACCATGGAATCCTCTTCTCGGGACGGAAAAAATGGAATTCACGGAATTCTCTTCTCGGGACAGAAAAATGATGGAAATCGTGGAATTCTCTTCTCGGGACAGAAAAATTATGGAATTTTTGACAACCTGAAATTTAGCTTAAGAAGAAAAACCTCAGTTCTCACCTTCTTTATTTTGACAACATACTTTCTCAATTGTAAACATTCCTTGCGATTTCTTAAACACTATGAGATTATTAATGTTCTTAGTAATTAACTTATGTGGAAGGGGTAATGTTAGATCTTCATTGTTAATAGATAATACTGACAGGTAAGGTCGAAATGGCGTCGATGGGGTTTTAAAAAGCTCTGACGCACAATTAGTCGATTCCCTCCGATAATTATAAAACCTATTCCTATCTAATCATAAAAATGAGGAAACTTATGTGGGGAGTTTATAAATGCTGAATGACTTCAAAGTAATGGGTTAGATAGTTTCTGTGGCGACAGATCGTCAGATTTTCATCGGTGACCAAACGTTCTAGAGATATGGAGCAAATAAAAAAAAACACACACAAAAATTTTATTAGGCAGAAAACACGTGAAAATAACTTCCTTTCATTTTCGTCGTAGGAGTTAATGAAATGAATATGTAAACAAAAATCAGACATGTTAATCACACGCAATTCGCAATGGACAAATATTTCCACTGCTCATAAGCCGAGGAATGAATGTCTGTACCAGGAAATACATTTCACTCCTAAATGTTTCCAAACCTGACAAAATAAACCACTCCATTTTTTTTTCTTTTAGGAACGAAATCCCCAACGTAGCTTTGCTTTTAATTCCCCTGAATATGAATGACGTCATTTGCGTCAGGAAAAAGCATCGCCAAATCTGACGTCCGTGGAAGGTCGCGAAGTGAAATCCACCGGCATAAGCCTTGATGAAGTCGACAAAATTTCCTCGCTCGAAGTTTAATGTTTTCAGATTTCTTTCTTTGGTCACAATCCTGTTTGTGATTGGCTCGTGACCCAAATTTAACTTTGAGCGGAATTTAACTTTGAACGGAATTTAACTTTGAACAGAATTTAACTTTGAGCTGAATTTAACATTGAACGAAAGTTAACTTTGAACGGAATTTACCTTTGAGCGAAATTTAACTTTGAACGGAATGTAACTTTGAACGAAATTTAACTTTGAACGGAATTTAACTTTGAACGAAATTTAACTTTGAATGGAATTTAAATTTTAACGAAAATTAACTTTGAACGGAATCTAAGTTTGAATGAAATTTAACTTTGAACGGAATTTAACTTTGAACGGAATTTAACTTTGAACGAAATTTAACTTTGAATGAAATTTAATTTTGAACGGAATTTAAATTTGAACGAAATTTAACTCTGAACGGAATTTAAATTTGAACGAAATTTAACTTTGAACGGAATTTAACTTTGAACGAAAATTAACTTTGAACGAAATTTAACTTTGAAATAATGAAAAAGCATTTTAGTCTTCAAGAAATACTGGATAAGAGAGACGAAAAATAATGTTGATTCGTGTCATTTTCAAGTCACTGTAAAATGTTTTCCTTCTTACGCAAGAATCCTGTTTTTTCCATGTTTTTTTTTTTATTAAATTTTGAAAAAATTAAAACATTTCAGGTGTCGAGAAATACTGGATAAGAGATATGAACGATATTATTGGCTCGCATCATTTTCAAGTCATTAGAAAATGTTTTCCTTCTTTGGCCAGAACCCTATTTTCTTTCCATATATATTTTTTTAATTTAAGTTTTAAACAATAAATATTTTGAGTCTCGAGAAAAACTGGATAATAGATATGAAAGATATTATTGATTCGAGTCATTTTCAAGTCATTGAAAATGTTTTCCTTATTTGGCCAGAATCCTTTTTTGTCATAATTTTTTTAATTATATAATTAAAAGGGTTTAAAAAGTAAAAAAATAATAATATAAAAATAAATTTTAAAAATAATTAATTTAAATAATATTTAAATTATAAAGAACAAGTATTTTGGGTCTCGAGAAAAAGTGATTAAGATGAAAGGTATAACTGTTTCGCATCGTTTCCATGTAAATATAAATGTTCATGTAATTGGGAGTTAATGAAGGGAAAAAATCTGTTAAGCAACGTATTGTACTTTTCATGTTACGTTTTAACGATAAAAGTAAAACTTAATAAGTATTTGAATTGTGAGGAAACAAGTCAAAAATAAGGTTATTCATGCCTGTGTTCTTTTCTTTATAAATATTCGACAATTATAAAATTGTTTTGGCTAACAATCATTTGAGGTATAATATTGGAGAGGATTATCTTCTTTTAATATCAACATCATTAAGAACGTTCTTACAAAAACATTTTCCTTTGTGGGGTTAGAAAGGAAATGAGTTGCATTAAATATTCATTTCCAGAAAATGATGAGAAGAAAACCATACCATAGATAAAAGAAAAATTTAATTCACAAATATACTTAATTAGCAGGAAACAATAGTCAAGGTAATTTAGATGCATATTACGATTATGGGAATAAGAAGAGAAAATAAATAATAATAGAACACACGTGCAATAAAAAATGAATTAGAAAACTCCTCTGTTATAACACATATAAACTTCTTTTTTTCATTTGTACTGAATTGATATTTCTCTAATTGGATTTCCGCTATTCGGGTGTTTTGCTGAAGTTTTCAATGTTTTTTATTTTTGTCAATAGAAACGCTTTTATTGCAGTTTTTTTCTTTATTGTTAGTGGGATGACTTTTTTTATTAGCTTTAAATGAAGAGGCAGTTTGATGTTCGTGCAAAAGAATGCTTCCTTAGCTAATGCAATTTAAAATATGCAGTAGTTAACTGAAAGTTTTGAAGCCCAAGTCTTTCATTTTGCTTTGAGAGTTATTTTTTAGGAACTTCTGAAG
Source organism: Macrobrachium rosenbergii (assembly GCF_040412425.1). Classification (NCBI taxonomy): domain Eukaryota; kingdom Metazoa; phylum Arthropoda; class Malacostraca; order Decapoda; family Palaemonidae; genus Macrobrachium; species Macrobrachium rosenbergii. The sequence continues at coordinate 44,838,540 of NC_089762.1, read as the reverse complement.
AATTTAGAGAAATATTTTTTAACGGTAGCAGGTCAATTCACCAATAAAATTGTTTTTAAGTTTTGATATGCAATCCCAGTTGAATATATGTATTAGTTAATTGAAAGTCGTTACGCCCACTTCTTTAATTTTGCTCTGAGAATTATTTGC
>NC_089762.1:44803390-44820890 GCF_040412425.1 Macrobrachium rosenbergii | reverse complement strand
TAAGAAATTATGTTACTTGTATCCTCCCAATTTCCTCGGGTGGGCCATACTGCCAACCCTAGTGCCACCTGGTCTTAATGTTCATTCTGTATAGTAAGAAGATAGGCTTAGGAAAAGTTAAGCTTTTCTTTTCTCATTTTCTGAAAATATTATATTTTTACTTGAGCAGATTGGATTTAAATAATTTTTTTTTTAATGGAAATTTTCAATAATGAGCAAAAAAAATTGCAAAAATTTTTTTGAAACATATAATGAAAAAAATTTTCTGGAATGAAATTTTTATAATAATGAGCATATAAGAATCTGTATATATATATATATATATATATATATATATATATATATATATATATATATATATATATATATATATATATATTTAATCTTCAGAATGAAGTTAAACAAAAAGATAATTTCTTACTTCGTCTTTTTATGTTACAGTTTCTCTGAATCTTGATTAAAAAAATTTCAGTTTCTTTAAATCTTGATTAAAAAATATATATATTTTCTGAAAAGAAGGCTGTTCCTTCATTAGTTTAACTTTTGTGCAAATAAATGCAATTTATACCGTTATAAGAGTCAGAATTTTAGTTACCTACAATCATTTTAATTTGAACCCAGTATAGGAATGGAATGGAATATGAAATTTAGGCTTGAAGCCAAGCACTGGAATCCGTGGGATTATTCAGCGCTATAATGACTTTGGTTTAAGATGAATAGTATGGCAATGAATCTATAAATTAAACAAATAAAATAAAAGAATGATTTTAGGACTATGGTAAAAATTGATATTTGGCAAAAACTGATATTCCCCATAAAAAATTATGATTTTGCATTTAGGATATGCATATAACCTTAAGTGTAAAGAAGTAGAAAAATTAAAAAAAATATCCATAAACATGCTTATATGCACAACTACAAAAGTGTTTATGCTGCAATATATTTATAATTCTCAAATCTCAACTGTGTTGGTATTCATGTTTATTGTGTTACGTATTACGGACTGCAAGAAAATACACCGTCATTCCATAGCAGATATTAAAAACAATTCCTACTAATTAATTCTAACAAAATATTCCAAAATCTGACAGCTTTTATAAGTTATAAAATTATGATGAAACTTGGGTTTTTCCTTTACCAGAGTTGTATTGAGACTTGATTTATCATTTACCAAAGTCATGATAAAACTTGATTTATCATTTGTCAAAGTCGTGATGAAACTAGATTTTTCATTAAGTTAGGCGGTTCTTACATAAAATTACTTTTATAATTATTTGTCTAAATAAGTTTTAAGAATATTTTTATGAAGAAATTTATTTACGAAATAAAAGAAAACAAGTAAAAACTGCGCCGAAGTTTCTTTCAGGGCAATCGAGTTTTTTGTATAGCCGCTACAGGCCATAATCAATGCCACCGAAAATAATCTTTCGGTGGTCTCGGTATAACGCTGTATGAGCCGCGGCCCATGAAACTTTAACCACGGCCCGGTGGTGGCCTACCCTTTATCGTTGCCAGACACATGATTATGGTTAACTTTAACCTTAAATGAAACTTTAACCACGGCCCGGTGGTGGCATATCCTATATCGTTGCCAGAAGCACGATTGTCACTAACTTTAACCTTGACGAAAATAAAAACTACTGAGACTAGAGGGCTGCAATTTGGTATGTTTGATGATTGGAGGGTGAACGATTAACATACCAATTTGCAGCCTCTAGCCTCAGTAGTTTTGAAGATCTGAGGGCGGACAGAAAAAGTACGGACAGAAAAAAGTGCGGACAGAATAAAGTGCGGACGGACAGACAAAACCAGCACAATATTTTTTTTTTTTTTTTTACAAAAATTAAAAAGCACTGAAAATGGAAGATAACTCGCAAGGGATGAAAAGAAATTTTAGAAAATCACTGAAAGCTGACCAGGGGAATGTCTACTGGGTCTGCTACTATTTTTGGAGGGTAGACCTTTCATAGAATAGATTACAAACACCCTCCTGGTTGTGTTACAATCACCTAACCGAGAGATATGGCTTACCTCTAACAAGCCACGGCAAAAAGGGAAACTACACGATGCTGGAAAGATTTTAATAAATATTTAGGAGCGAATGAACTTCTGACACCAGCAAGATATATGTTAATATTGACTTACAATAGGAATTCCTTTTTTTTTTTTTTTTTTACCTTCTACTTAAATTGAGCAATATTTTGGATGGTATTGGTAAATAGTCATTCCGATAGCTTGAGAAAATAAAGGATTGAAGTACTCTACAGGTTATGCACTAATATATATATATATATATATATATATATATATATTATATATATATATATATATTTATATATATATATATATATATATATATATATATATATATATATATATATATATATATATATATATATATATATATATATATATATATATATATATATATATATATATATATATATATATATATATATATATATATATATATATATATATATATATATATATAACGTATGTGATTTTTGCCCTTATTTGTATGCCCATATTTGTAGTAGCCATTTTCCAACCGAACTTCCCCTACAGAAACTTTATGCGCAACGATTCCACCTCATATCTAACAGTAAAAGTATCAACACGTCCTCGTTTTTTGCAGCATAAGAACCACTTCCGTGTAAACCCATCACTCAGACAGAATGACGTGATTTTAAATATGCTGCACCGAGCGTCTGAGTGAGTAAATAACACTTCAAACATACATTGAGCAATGCTGAAATACCCCAACAACCGGAGCATTCAACACCAAAAGGCTATATATAAGCTCCGTTTCAGAACGACGACCTTCAATCAACGTAATAATTATATACACGGAGGATCACCTCGCATAAACACGTAATGAGAGTCATTCCACCTCTCGTACCGTGGAAGCAGCTTCCACGGTCCAGAACGAGAATCCCCCGATTAGTGTGAAATATCCATTAGGCGTAATTACTCCTCAGAGCTCTTTGTGACTTCCTGGGCGATGCGTTTAACCCATTAAGCACCCAATTGGGTCACGTGCCAAACAGGCAACTGTAATCCTTCCGACTTAATTATTCAAGTGATGATAGATAGATGTGTATCGGCGCGTGTGATTTATATTGTGGATTAAGTGCGCCTGGAGGAAATCGGATTTTCTGGGCTGGGGATTATAATGGAGAATATTAGTTTTGTTTTCAGATTTTAATCAGGCATTTTGTTTTCCTGACTGTACGTGGAAATATGTTGGAAATTTGCTATAAATCATGTTTCGGACTGCTTGATAATAACTATAACTGTCATATATATATATATATATATATATATATATATATATATATATATATATATATATATATATATATATATATATATATATACATATATATATGTATGTATATATGTGTATATAATACATATACATATATATATATACATATACATATATATATATATATATATATATATATATATATATATATATATATATATATATATATATATATTTGGAGGAATAAGTAATTTAAAAGGCTCTTTATAGTCAAAAGTGATGTGTCAATTAAATCTATACCGTAAAGAACAAGGACCTTTTTTTAAAATTGCTATTTTCTGTATAATGGTTTCTGAGATACAAGCGAGAGTATATCTGAGAGAGAGAGAGAGAGAGAGAGAGAGAGAGAGAGAGAGAGAGAGAGAGAGAGAGAGAGAGAGAGAGAGAGAGACTAAAGCATCCTAACCTTTTTTTTTTCAAAAGGGGATTTTATCTTTCCACTTTTAATATTAAAAGATCGATCTCTCCGCTTACTTATGCAGGTATTCACTTCCATCCTATCGACCAGCCAAAACATTCTGGGCTTACAGAGGAACATGAAGCCGAGTAGACCAATAAACTTATAGACCAATAAACTTAGGAACCTTTGCTTAATTCTTGGATGATACACAAAAGATTACTTTAAATTTATGAAAACCTAAATTGTGGACTACCGAAATTATCATGGATGCAGACGATATGTAATATATCAAGAAGCCCCGTAGAGTAGTAGTGCCGCCAGTGCACCTCACGCGGGGCACTGTAGGTATTACTTCAAGGTTCTTTGCAGCGTGCCTTCGGCCCTTAGCTGCAACCTCTTTCGTTCCTTTTACTGTACCTCGTTTTATATTCTCTTATATCTTACTTTCCACACACTCCTAACAATTGATTCATGGTGAAACTGCATGGTTTTCCTCCTGTTATACCTTTTAAACTTTTGCTGTTAATTCCTGTTTCAGCGCTGAATGACTGCACTGATTCCAGTACTTGGCCTTTGGCCTAAATTCTATTCAAACCAATATATCACGAATGTTAATAACGCCTATTTCACCGTCTGTCAACTGAGTACTAACTGAATTAGCAAGACGCCAAGGAACTGCCTCATTCCTTTTCTTAAGTGTTTTTATACAGCAGTCAAATATGCATAACGAGTCAACGAATTCCGAATATCTCCGGACATTATTTACTCCATTTACAGCAAAATTGCATTAATGTCCCCCAGTTCATTAAGCTCAAATGTCCTTTCGCTTCACTTACTGGCTCAATAAACATTCTAGAGGTTGGCGAGAATTGTCTTTAATTACATATTTTTGCGAGATGAGTGGCTATTAGATCCTGTGATAATTGGTGCTGTGAGGCTGCAGCTGAAAGCATCATAAAATTCTTGGCAAGACGTTTATAATTAAGGAAAATTGCACTAGCAGGTCTAAGACTAATTCCATTCAAGAGTCGGAACAGGAATATAGAATTTAGGCCAAGGGCCAAGCGGTGGAACCTAAGAGGTCATTCAGAGCTGAACGGTAAATTGACAGCAAGGTGGTTTGAAAGGTGTGACAGTATGAAAACCTCGCTGTTGCACTATGAAACAACTGTTGGAGAGGGTGGGAAGTCTCAAGGAAGAATGTGAAGAATGAATGAGGGGGAACAGAGGTACAGCAAAGAACCTTTAGTAATGCCTACAGTGCACCACGTGAGGTGCACTGACGGCACCACCCCCCTAAAGGGCATTCAAGAGTGGAAAACGCAGCTTTCCTTCGAGCAAAGTGCTTCAGATTTCTTTGGATTCTCCGCTGTCAATTTACCGTGTTTACGTTTAACTAAGTTTATCAGTCTTATATGGAAGAAAATAGCTCATTAAAAATAAACTTGTCACATCTTTATTCTTCATTTGGTCCTCAGGTTTCGTTGGGACAGTTGTACCCAAAGGGTGAAGAAATCGAGAAAAAGGTTTTGCTGGTCTATCCTTACGTATCTGGGAATAGACCGAGTCGAGCATGGTCTAGCTCATACTCGTACAAGGTCGGTCATTGAAGGAAATTTAACATACTACAACACGATCAAGTAGTAGCAGTAATAGAGAGAGAGAGAGAGAGAGAGAGAGAGAGAGAGAGAGAGAGAGAGAGAGAGAGAGAGAGAGAGAGAAATATCGCCCCAAATAGTATTGATGGTCTAGCTCACACTCGTACAAGGTCGGTCATTGAAGGAAGTTTAATATACAACACGATCAAGTAGTAGTAGTAATAGAAGAGAGAGAGAGAGAGAGAGAGAGAGAGAGAGAGAGAGAGAGAGAGAGAGAGAGAGAGAGAAACATCGCCCCAAGTAGTATTAACTGAAATTCTCAAAACTGTTTTGCTCTAATAAATTTTGGTTTAACGGAATCTCCCACAATAATATGATCCAAACCCTCCCACTAGGATGTTAACAAGAGCGGTCTTGCTATTTCAGATGTTTCTTTAACCAAAATGAGTTTCAAGGTAAGTCCAGATCAAATTCACTTTCCCCCCGGGTAAGTCTAACTTTCCCACTTACTCTTTGCTGCATATCAACCTTTGTAGACCTAACAAACAACCAAACAATTTTAAATGTATCTGATAATTCAAGTAGCCTTTGTAATGACTAATAGCGGGATCTTCTAAAAGCATTTTTGTTATGCATGCCTGATACTGAACTATTCCAAGCCATCAATCTAAAGGTACCATTATACTCACGTATATTTTACTAGGCCAAAATATAAGCCGCCAGGAGATATTACAGTTTACCACCTCTGATTTCCTTACCACTATGCCTTTACATTGGTACTGGCGAATTAAATCGAGAATACATAAGTTTGGAGCCCAAAAATACCCAAATATCATAAAAGTGCCTTTGTCAAATGCTTTCACAAGACCATAAACGTAACTAACTCAATTTTGGGGGGATAATTCTCAAGAGGAAATTACACCCATGCTAGAGCGAATAAACTGAAAACTACTTTCACATTTAGAAATATTGAATAACCCTAATCTTGAACTTATCCCTACCGTTGGATTTACCACTTCTGATAAATTTTTACTCAAAGCTTAGTTGGAAAGAATATTAAATTTAGCTAATTCTCTGAAGTTAACCAAGCTGGGACACTGTCCTATTTAGAAGTTTAGCTGTTGCGTGTTAGAGACAGGGATTAGTGACTGGAAGGCTTAAATTTATATAGGACTTCTCAACAACCAAATTCTACACTTGAACAAGGAGGAAATAAGGATTAAGGAAAGATTTAAATTTATTACACCAAGTTATATTTCCTTGCAATTCTTTGTTCACAAGAATTTGGATTCGGAAACCATTTGGAGAATAGTGTTCTGTTCCTGCAGCAGTGTTCTTCATTCAATATAAACTCATTAACAGCAGTGCTAATCGAAACTGTACCAGTACCAGTAGTACCAGTACCAGTAGTACCAGTCACAGTAGCTGCTGCTTTGTCATCAAAATACCATTTAACACCTTTAGGAAATTTCCTTGAGATATATATATCCCAAGAGATAGCTACTGTTTAGCTGTCAGGTGCATTAACAAACAGTAACCAGAGATACTTTGCAGTGCCTTAGTTGACTGGTAGCACCCTCCATTTTGCCAAGAGTTACCCAGGATTCTTCTGGATGAGGTTCTAAGGAAAATGTTCCTTGTTGACAAGCGTTGGTCTCCACCTGCCACACAGCGCCACAAACCAGTATTCAAACGAACTTTCATTTCTACCGCCACGTTAAACCCTCACCGGTTGGCAGCTTCAGTTTTCGCCAGAATCGTTGTACACTAGTACGACATCAATCACCTATAGCCTGACTGAAAATAAATCCAAACCTAAAAGTCACTTCAGTGGAAAAATCTGTAAAAAAAAAAAAAAAAAAAAAAGTTTACACTTAAGGCATTATCAGTAAAAGTTCAGTCTTAAAACTGAAAACTCGCAACTTTATATACTCATGCTAACCAGCGTCGTGCTTTTGTGTGGAAAAAGTTGGCACGTTAGCACACTGTCTCCCAGGGGTTCAGTGACGAAGGTAGGGCTTTGGGGACAAAAATGTCTAGCTTAATGAAGATTGGCAGATTCAAAAGATATTCAGGAAATTGACACAGGCTACTGTTTCTGTATATCAGTGAATGCTGAATACTATTTCATTCTTTAATACGCATTCAAAAGGTTAACTCATTACGTGGTTAGCAACTATACCGTGTAATGTTAAAATATGGTTGTAACAGTGACGTACCATTCCCTAAGTTGCACAGTTGTAGGGAAAGGTACACAGCTCCAATTTTGTTCTTTATGCACTCAAGCCGTATCCTCTAAGGAGTGTACATTAGCTCGAGTATAATAATTTTCATCACACTTTTAATCAAAACTTTAAACGTAACTTAAAACTTAACCCCATAAGCCTGGGTGTATATGTGAATGTGTTAAGTTTACAAAAGTGGGGAAAGGGCAGGATAGGTCAGAGAGAGAGAGAGAGAGAGAGAGAGAGAGAGAGAGAGAGGGGAGAAACCTTTCCGCAGTGGTGGAATAGTTAAACATGGGAAATTAAAAATTCAACGGCAAATCTTAAAACTCAAGTTTCTGAAACTTTACATAGGGTGTTCTTGAACATTATTGCCAAACGTATGTATAATTTAAAAATTAAAATACTACGGCATATTATATAACTTTAAAACAGTTACACGAGTTGATATTAAGCAGCAGATAAACTAAAAACACCTAACCAATGGATCTTAAATATTCCGAGCATTAAAGTAAATACCAATCATTAAAGTAAATACAGTTTTAAGGCCGAAAATTTTCCATCAAAGCCAGGTAAAACACTGCAACCTATAGAAATCTTGAAGGTTTTACTGTCGATTATTCAAGTGAAAACCTGGAAAAAAAGGTTATGAAGCCTATTTTAGGAACTGAAGCCTGGAGAGAAAAATAAATTACTTTATATAATAGACCTGTGGAAGGAATCAAAACTAGGTTCTTTAAGGTGTTCGCCATTCATCTTTAACCTTGAAATAATTTTGTAAAATTTCAGGATACCCAAAGTAGAACCTGGAACGATTATTTCTGCCAAGATAGCCCAAGGTCTGTACCTGGGAAAAAATTTAGAATATTTCAACTAATGAAACTCCTATGACACCTGGGAAGATATAGTTAGTTCAAAATCAGCCACAGCCAAACCTTTATTTTTTTGTGTTAGGAGGAAAAACTTAGCTTTAGCTACTTTTGGGCTTATGAAGTCCGTGTAAAACCTGGAAAGAAACTTTGGGTTTTGTTTGGATTTTAAAGCCTGTAAAGAAAAGTTTTTCGTTAGAATCAGGATGTTCATGGTAGACAAGTCTACCATGAACAACCCTAGTCCACCTTTGCCGGGATGGCAACAACCACCCCGACAAAGGTGGACTTTTTTAGACAGTGAAAAATAAAAATGTCTAAATTCTACATTAAGATAATCTAGAGGTAAGAAATTCAGTGCCTACAGGTACCTTAAAACTTAACTTTTCCCTTCTTACAGCTGGTAAACTTCAACTCTCCGTATAAGCCTAATGCAAGCAAGAGCTATTTAAAATTTCCTAGTTGACATTAAACTAATCCCAAGTTAACTCCAAAAGGAAATTTGAACTTATAGCTTCAACCTAAATTACAAACCTAGTTAAAACTTTAACTGGTTTACTTTTAATAATTTCAGACTAGATTAAACTAAATTTTCTTAAAATCTAATATCTACCGAGGAACTTAAACCCAAAATGCAACATCTTTCACGTGAAACTGACCTACTTTGCACCCACAGCACTTTTTAAAAGGAAAATTCAGTCTAAAGGCTAAGACTGACCTAATATTCAATGCTGAAAGACTTGCAACCACACTGCACTAAAACAACGTTAAACACTTTGGCAACTTAGAGCACACATCACAAACACGCAGTATACAACTAAAAAGTTACTGGTAAACCTAACCTGTGCTTTATACTGTCAAGTATTCGCCAAAGATCTTATTGAAGCATTACTAAAGCAAAAGTTACTCACTCAAGACACCCAAAACCTCAAACCCATAGAATGATAAAGACTAAACAGATCACTAACCTTAAAATCATTTAAACCTGCCTCATTTGCAGAAAACTAATGTCACAGATCAAGTTTTTAAGTGCCTCATTTTTAGAATTTAATATGACAGGAACATTTTATGTTAAGGAATAAAAATTGAAACAAAATTAAGCACTAAAGAGACCACTTAAAAAAACTCTGATAATGAATAGACTGCAATTCACTAGAGCAAATTAGCTGGACCTGCCTTCACTGTTTTAAATTCGTAACCATGTTCACTAAAAAACGCAGTCTTAGATTTGCGCGTAACACTAACCACAACGCCGAACTCAAATTAAACAAAATTATATGTCCCTAAAACTAAAGTTTCCATAACAAAACACCAAAACCAAAAGATGACTTCACACTTACCGTTTCACCACTTCGAAAAACTTAAGGCACCAAATCTCGCACGGAAGTAGGCTCAGTGTACTTGTGAAACGCCCTGTAGTTAGGCGAGGTCTCCATGTCAGTGCTAGGCTCAGTGTACTAGTGAATCGGCACGCAGTTACTTGTGAAGTCGCAATGTCAGTACTAGGGTTCAATAGTGTACTAAGGAAACGACCAGCAGTTGTGTTCCAAATTTCAGAAGAATCAGTGCATTTGTGAATCGCCTCGAAGACTCGAAGTAACTTTTGACGTCTCCAATGTCAGTACACCACCGGAATAACGAATAACGCCGACGTCTTCCGTAAACTATCGCTCACCACCACGTCACGTAACGACAGAAGGTCTGTCCTCCGGGAAACGACGTTTGGTTGACGGTTTGAGCGGACTCCGGAGTACTGGGTAGACCAGTTGAAAGAAAACGGGCAGCCAAGGCCTCGATAGTACCACGTACCGAATTCAATTCCTTTTCTGTTTTCACTCATTTTTGTTTTCTGTTTTTTTCTCACTGCTTATTACTCGCCTGTTCACTCTATTTCTCTTATTCCCAGTTCTGTAACTTCACTGACTTCTTGTTGTTCAGTATGTTGGAAGTTTTCAACCATTTATTTATTGTACTGAGACCGTTTTTTCTAGCTACTTTTTCCTGTTCAGGAAAACATTTACTCTCACACTCGCTTTTTCTCACTCATTCTTTTCCTATTCGCTGTTTGTTTCTCGTTTGTCCTTCGTATTTTTTTTTTTTCTTTTGCTCTAGTTTAGATAGAATACTCGTATCGTACTTTTTTCTGTGCCAGGCTCTATATTTTTACTGATTTTAATGTTCTTGGCTGTGATATAAATAACCATCAGATATTTTCAAGTTTGTATTTATGGGGTCTACCTTGATATTTTTAATTAGAAAGTTCCCATTTTTATTGATTTTTATTTATTTTTGTTTAGATTTTTTTTTTCATTATTCTGAAGTGCAACTTTCAACTAATTAACTATTAGTTGAAAGTTGCAAATTATCTTTATTTTATAACCTTCCAGATTATTTTCAGGGCCACTAACATTGCGATTGGAATATTACCACTGACATCTATAGGTTTACACAAAATACAGAATCTTAATATAAGATTTTAATGAATTTAGATCACTATATATTTTGAATGTAACTAAGACTTTTCATTACGATAAAGCAGCGTAAAACTACTTTTAAAATACGATGCTCTACTGCTTTGCTTTTTTCGCCTGTAATACCACCTATCAATATTATTTTCATAAAAAAACTGGCATTTATAAAGATCCGTTACACCTACCGTAATTACAAAATCCTTTAAAATATTCTTCACGCTGTTCTACTGCTTTGCTTTTTTCGCCTGTAATACCACCTGTCAATATTATTTTCATAAAAAAACTGGCATTTATAAAGATCCATCCATCTACCGTAATTACAAAACCGTGAAAAAAAATTCTTCAGCAATTTCTTAACTCTCGTAGAAGGAACCTCCTCCCTCTGCGAGGCAGAAAGAGGAAAGCTGGGAAAACTTTGAGAAAGCTTTATTGTGCAGCCTCACAAGTAAAAAAAAAAAAAAAAAAAGGAAAAGCTTAGAGATGCTCTCCAAAACTTTCCGGACAACAGCATAATGTCAGCGACAGCGGCTGTGTTGGCAAAAGCTGTTGAATTAGGACAGAAGTATATGGATAGGTGGTGAGGAAAGACGTGAGGAGGAGGAGGTGGGTTTGGGGGGGAGGAAGAGGAAGAGGAAGAGGAAGAGGAGGAGGAGGAAGAAGGATGAGAAGGTGGGGTAGGGGGAGGAGGAGGAGGAGGAGGAGGTGGGGGGAGGAGGAGGAGGAAAGGAAGGGAGGTGGGGTAGGGAGGAGGAGGAGGAGGAGGAGGAGGAGGAGGAGGAGGAGGGAGGAGGGTGGGAGTAGAGGAGGAGGAGGAAAGGAAGGATAAGAAGGTGGGGTAGGGAGAGGAGGAGGAGGGGGAGGAAGAAAGGAAGGAGGTGGGGTAGGAGGGAGGAGGAGGAAAGGAAGGATGAGAAGGTGGGGTAGGGAGAGGAGGAGGAGGAGGAGGAGGAAAGAAAGGAGGTGGGGTAGAGGGAGGAGGAGGAAAGGAAGGATGAGGAAGTGGGGTAGGGGTAGGGGGTAGGGGAGGAGGAGGTGGGGGTAGAGGGAGGAGGATGAGGAAAGGAAGAAAGAGGAGATGGGATAGGGGGAGGAGGAGGAGGAAAGGAAGGACGAGGAGGAGGAGGAGGAGGAGGAGGAGGGGGAGAAGGATGGAGGGAGAATTGGTTGAGTGAGAAAGTCCTCTTCGATACATCTTGGAAAAAGGTCTTTAAATAAATGTGGGCAGAGTTTGTGATATATGTCTTAGATGGCATTCAAATTAGATGTAAATCTACTACTTCTTTATTCATTTATGTATAACTTCACAATAACATATGAAAGTTCGAAGTATTCTTCAATATTTAACCACGCAAATTACATCGATCAGGGAACAAAACAAGGGTTTCCACCCTCGGCGTTTAGGCTGAAATACGACCAAAAACAAATTGACAGAATTATTCTACCAATCACAAATGCCTGATTTAGTAAGAACAATCTTCTACCATTTTGGAAATTCGTATTTCTTAGCCCGTGGTTTCGTCGTCCGCATATGAACGCAATATATGTATTGGTTCTTCTCATTTATCTAAGGGTGACGTCGATATTGTCTTCAGTTTATTGGATTCCCCGGTTCCCTTAATTTTGCTTGTAAGGCAATTCTGCTTCCTCACTGGGGAGTGAGATTTAATTATGTATGTATGTATGTATTATACATATATATTTATATATTTACATGTATAACTAAATCACGAAAATATATATTTACATACATACATACACACACACACACACACACACACACACACACCCATATCTATATATATAGATCTATATATATATATATATATATATATATATATATATATATATATATATATAAAACAATTGGAAAAACAATTTAGTATTTATATATATACATTATATATAGGCCTATATATATATATATATATATATATATATATATATATATATATATATATATATATATATATATATATATATATATATATATATATATATATATATATATATATATATATATATATATATATATATATATATATATATATATATCTCACGCAGTCAGAGTAAAGTATTCATTGGAGGCTGTGCAATATGTAAAATGTACGCTCTGAATCTCATGCAACTGTACTTTTTATTGCTTCTCTCGTTTCCCGCTTTAGAGGAAAAGTGTTGTTGCTCGTTATCAACGTAGTAACGAGGCCATTTTCTTTATGTTGCTACAAAAAAAAAAAAAAAAAAAAAAAAAATAGGTCGTCATTTTATGTCCAGGTAACAATTTGGAAATTTGTACCCATGGGCTACCGGAGGCTTTGTATATATATTTTTCCTCTCATGACCTCTCCCCACTTCAATCCATTCATTTTATACTGCCTATTTTCTTTACGTAGAAATGCTTCAATTATTGGTATTTTTATTATTATTCCCTATGCAAAATGTGCAAATTTATTCTTAGTATTTTTTTTTTGCCTAGAAATACTTCAAAATGTGCCAATTTATTCTTAGTATCTGTTTTTTTGCCTAGAAATACTTCAATTATTGGTATTTTTATTATTATGCCCTATGGGCAAAATGTGCCAATTTATTCTAGTATCTGTTTTTTCTTTACCTAAAAATACTTCAATTATTGGTATTTTTATCATTATGCCCTATGCAAAATGTGCCAATTTATTCTTAGCATCCGCTAAAAGGAGACTTTCAATAGATATTTTTTATTATTATGACTATAGAAGGTACCAATTTAATTTTATCATCTGCAAAAAAGGTATATTAATAATTTTTTTTTAGAAATGCTATCATTATCGATATTTTTAATATTATGCCCATGCAGAAGGTACAAAATTATTCTTAGCAACTAATCAACTAGTCAGTTTAATTTATCTTTCCTCCAACTTTATTCAGAAATCTAGCTTTATTTCCTGACTGATAAAAAGTCAGTCCTATTATAATCAATGATCATTCCACGGTTTATTTTTTCAGAACAAACATCAAAGTCTAACAATGTTAAGAAATTTATCTCCACAAAAACACTTTGACAAACTACTGTTAAGAATTGGTTTCTCTCTATCCTCTTTTGGAAGGTTTGTACGTAAACATGAAAGCGTTCATGAATGAATAACTGTGTATTTATTAGCCTTTATTTTTATTTTTTTATTTTACATTGCAAATGGGTGCATGGATTCCATTTTAGTGGTTTGACTATTTTGTAAATTACTGTAATCTGATTTTATGGCGGGGTACCATATCTATCCAATCGAAAGTGTTGGAAGTTTCACAGATTTGAGGTGAAATGAAAAAGAAGCAATATCCTGAAATAACTATATAAATTCAGATATTTGGCTATGTGCGTCATAAACATACAAGAGCATCCATGCGTTTACAACAAAACAACAACAACAACAACAACAATAATAATAATAATAATAATAATAATAATAATAATAATAATAATAATAATAATAATAATAATAATAATAATAATAACCAATTGATAAGTATCAAGATCTGAAAATAGAAATAAGAAGGATATGGGATAAGCCAGTGGAAATTGTACCCATAATCATATGAACACTAGGCACGATCCCAAGATCCCTGGAAAGGAATCTGGAAAAACTAGATGCCGAAGTAGCTCCAGGACTCATGCAGAAGAGTGTGCTACTAGAAACAGGGCACATCGTGAAAAAAGTGATAGACTTCTAAGGAGTCAGGATGCAACCCGGAACCCCACACTATACAAACCACCCAGTCGAATAGGATGACTGTGATAGAACAAAAAAAAAATTATAATAAAATAATAATAATGTGAGGAAGAAAAACGAGACAACTAAGCTCCAAATAATGCTGAATTGTCAAACAGAGGTCATACTTAAAATAAAAAATCTTTGATTGTTGCTGAAACTTACAAATGTTGATTGTAATTCTGAGCATATTCACGTGTTTTGTGTTTATAAAGGCTAATTTACTGTGCCTCCTATCATATTCTCTGTCTTCCATCTTATTTTCCATCCTCTCCTAACAACTGATTCATAGTGCAACTGAGAAGTTTTCCTCCTGTTACGCCTTTCAAACCTTTTACTGTCAATTTCCGTTTCAGCGCTGAATGACCTCACTGGCCCCAGTGCTTGGCCTTTGGCCTCAATTCTATATAAAGGCTGATCTATGCGTAGGTAGATCAAAGCAACATTCCTTCAACGAAAGTAATTTGCATATTTCCAAATTGCTTTAATATAAAAAAAGTGTGGGCTGATAACATTCGAATTTGTTCCGAACACCTGTTCAGAAATGTGTACGTACGCTAAACCTAGAATGTGCTGAGTGATCATTAGTATCACAAACATTTTCTTAGTGAAAAACATAAACTTTTCCTTTTGGGCTGAGAATGAGCAAAGATTTTGCTTTTCTTGGTAAAGCAGAAAAAGACGGCGTGTCAGCAACTAGATTTTGACCTATTAAATTAACATCGTGTTATTGTAACTTAATAGAAATTATGTATAGATATGGATGAGACAGAGCAGCCCAAATAAAGCTACATTGAGGGAAAGATTCACTGACAAGGAACAAAACCAATCTACTAATCCACACGGACGGAATTCTTTCCCTTGAAAGAAATAGTCTTGATACTTTCATTTGGGAACAACGCAAAAACGTAACTATAAAAAGAAACGCTCAAGGGAATAACAAAAAACCTTTGAAGCGAGACCCTTTTTTTTCAGATATTACTTCTTCAGTGGTGTTTTTTCTTTTTTAGATATTTCTTCTTCAGTGGGGTCACAGGTGGACATTTTCCTCAGGGCTAATGTTTTACTTAGCAGAGAGGGTTCGGACTGGAATTCGGCGAAAGGACATTGGAAAATGTGCGATCACCAGTTATCTATTTTTGGAAGATACTTACGTTTCGGCTTTCTTTCAAATGTAGGATTTTTAAAAGTAAGACAGCCTTTCACTAATAGACAGGGGAAGGTTCTATCTGTCACTAATAGACAGGGGAAGGATCTATCTCTCACTAATAGACAGGGGAAGGTTCTATCTGTCACTATAGACAGGGGAAGGATCTGTCTATAACTAATAGACAGGGGAAGGCTCTATCCGCTACTAATAGACAGGGGAAGGCTCTATCTGTCAGTGATAGCCAGGGGGAATGCTCTATCTATCAGTGATAGACAGGGGAAGGATCTGTCTGTCACTAATAGACAGAGGAAGGCTCTATCTGTCACTAATAGACAGGGGAAGACTGTATCTGTCAGTGATAGACAGGGGAAGACTCTATCTGTCAGTGATAGACAGGGGAAGACTCTATCTGTCAGTGATAGACAGGGGAAGGATCTGTCTGTCACTAATACAGAGGGAAAGGCTCCTTCTATCACTAATAGACAGGGGAAGACCCTATCTATCACTAATGGACAGGGGAAGGATCTATCTGTCACTAATAGACAGGGAAAGCCTCTATCTGATCAGTGACAGACAGTAGAAAGTTCTTCCTTTCAAGGTAAATAAAAATAATGGGATATTGAAGACTGGAGATGGCAGGAGTTTTAAATCGTTTAAACTTTTCTATTTTTTTTTTTACTTTTATTTTGTTCCAAAATGTTTATTAAAGTCTTAGTGAAAGATTCACCGAATCATATCTATATTCCAAGAAACCCAGTTAAAAATTCGCAAATATTTCTTCACTCTCATCAAATACTGGTATGGCTTTCTATAAACAAACAGCAAATGGTTGAAAAGTCTCAATATATTTTGCCAATAGTTACTTATAAGTCGGACTCTGGACCCTTAACAGGTCTCCCAGGTGGCCAATATAAAAGTAATGATCTCTTTATAGCTTCCTACGACAAATATTGGAATTCAGTTTCTCTAAAAGCTCAGTCGAAAGTAATTATTTGAGGAAAATAAACATAATTTCTGTTATGTATTTGCAGTTACGTCATAGCCATTAAAATATAAAGTTAATTTAGAGGATCCTTAGCTCTGGAAATATTCAACAAATACTTTAAGTAAATAAAGAAAAATCGTTCGATTTAGACCCAAGTACTGCGCACAGCCACTCGATAATAAATAAGACGTAAGAATGAGATCTAAACAGTATGAAACCTTTACCAATAACGTTCTTATTTACCTCCATCAGACTCGTATTTTATTCTGCTCGATTCCTGTTCGTCGTATGAAGTATTCCTGTTCAGTTCTCGTTCCAAGAATTAGCTGAAAACATGAAGACTTTTCTGTCTGTCTGTATCATAAAAGATGGAATATAAATTGCTTGGATGTGTAAAATCCATAAAATGTGCAACACTGTACGAGCTTAAAAGTTTCCAGTAAAAGCAACGTTTTCGTATTTTGACTCGAAAAACTTATAGTTTCTCTTGTCAGGAAATTACGTCAGCGAACAGAGAGAAAGAATTTTGTCGTATATAGCTACTTGAAACTAGGACAGTTGAGAGAGAGAGAGAGAGAGAGAGAGAGAGAGAGAGAGAGAGAGAGAGAGAGAGAGAGAGAGAGAGAGAGAGAGAGAGAGAGAGAGAGATTTTTGTCGTACATAGCTACTCAAAACTAGCAGAGAGAGAGAGAGAGAGAGAGAGAGAGAGAGAGAGAGAGAGAGAGAGAGAGAGA
>NC_089762.1:44775890-44800890 GCF_040412425.1 Macrobrachium rosenbergii | reverse complement strand
GTGGAAATGATTAAACCAGTAGGCTATGGGATATAATCCTTAGGGTCTTAACCTTTCCTGAGAGGATTCTCCTCTTCATTTATTAACCTTTTTCTCACTCTGGGGAAAGCTAGAGGGAGCTGAGACAAAAAAAAAAAAGTAAAAAAATGCGCCGAAGTGTCTTCGGTGCCATCGAGTTTTCTGTACAGCTGCTACGGCGTAAAACCAAGGCCCTCGAAAATAGATCTATCCTTCGGTGGTCTCTGTATAATGCCGTATGAGCCGCGGCCCATGAAAATTTAACCTCTGTCAGGTGGTGGTCTATCCTATAGCTTTGCCAGAAGCACGACTATGGCTAACTTAAACCTTAAATACAATAAAAACTACTGAGGCTAGAGGGCTGTAATTTGGTATGTTTGATGATTGGAGGATGGATGATCAACATACAAATTTGCTGCTCACTAGCCGAGCAGTTGTTAAGATCTGAGGGCGGACAGAATAAAGAGCGGACGGACAGACAAAGCAGCCACAATAGTTTTCTTTTACAGACAACTAAAAAACTCACCCAAATGAACCAAATTCTGTTTGTCTTATTACTTTATATAAGCTACAAAGAGGGGAAAGATGAAAAACAAAAGACAAAAAATCATAAAGAAATTCACATATAACAGCCATGAAATCGTAATCTTGATTTTTAAATAACATGGAAAAACTGTGTTACTGTCGAAGGAGCTTTCAAGCCATTCTGTGGCCTATTGACGAACACTTTCTTCAGCTGGAATTCCTTTGCTTGGGAGAATATTCAGCTACATTTTCCTCCAATCTATCTATCTATCTATCTATCTATCTATCTATCTATCTATCTATCTATCTATCTATTTAATCGATTTATCTATTTATTAACTGAATAATTAGTTAATTTATTGATATTTTTATTTATTTTAATTATGTATATTTATTTATTTATATTTATATTATAATTATTTAATTATATTTATTTGATTTGTTTATTAACTAATTAATTAATTTTATTTATTTATTAAATGGGTGTCAGAACATAATGATGTCTTTTATAGCAACTCTTTTATAACAGCTACTGCACAAAGAATTCAGTAAAATTTTGGGACCAATAAGGAACTTAGTATTTCGAAATAGTGAATTTTCCGGCTAGGACCAATGCCTGGTAGAATTCACAAGTAGAATTATGCACTTAAATGTTACAAGCTTACAACCCTGTACCATGACAGCAGTTTGAATTTTCATTGATAAGTGGTCCTACTAAACATGAAAATATGACAGATGTTGTTTCGACATTCCTCTGATTATTTCTTTCTGTACGAAGTGACCATTTTTTTTCTCGTAGTGTACAAGGCTTCCATGCCAGACATGTAGAACAAAAATGACTTCCAATCATGCTAATTATTACAACCTGACTCAATTCTATTATAAGTTAATAAGACAGAGAGAGAGAGAGAATGGGAGAAAGAGAGATGAAAGCCACATCAATTATGGGCAACTAGAAATGGGAATGTTTTCATACGTAAACAGAATTGAAATGTAATTGTAATTACCAGAAAAAACTTTACATCATCTTGACAATTAGTAAGACTGGCTCATGGACCTAGGAATAATTATCCCTTAATTGCATTTTATATTCAAATTACGGTTATTGCGAGCGAATTGAAAATTAGAGAGCAAATGAAAACTAAGCCTGATAGCATGAAAATTGGAATATTCTGAACGAAAACGTACAATATGAGGCGTTGCTAAAGAAAATGGGAATATTTTCATCTATAAGAAAAGAGGTATTCAGTTTATGAGAAAACCTGTTCACACAAATACGACATTTGTCTATTTCTTATGTATTTTCCGTCCTACCTTTGTCTTATACAAATAGTATTGATAATATATATTTTTCTAGAGGCAAACGTTAGATATGAGACGTATTTTATTTGGAAAAGTCTTTTCACACATACAGTCCTACAGTTAATTTCTTAGGTATTTTGCGTGCTACCTTTTTCTAATACAAATAGCACAATGTTTTTAATTTAAAATACTAAATATATGGAGAAAGTAAACAGAAACCCAGGCAGGTATAAATATCTATTAGATGGAGCAATGAAGTTTTGGAAAAACCTACTGAGTTCCACAGAAATTCAAATTAGACGACTGTCAATCAATCTCACAGAGAATAGAATGGTTTCACCGCTGGTCATCAAATCAGTTTAAAGAAAACGCAATCTGACAGAAAATGTAATTGTTAGGAATATATTGCTTGTCTATCCGGAAAAGGTGACGTCATCGATTTCAGAATAGAATCCGATATTTTGATGATTATTTTGAGAAGTATATATATATATATATATATATATATATATATATATATATATATATATATATATATATATATATATATGTGTGTGATATATATGTATGATTAAATTATATATATACCTTTTATATTATATATATATTATAAATCGGATATATATACTAGTTTACGTGTTTATTAAGAACATTTTTTCTTTATATATATATATATATATATATATATATACATATGTATTTTTATATCCAAGAGATACGTAACTTTTGATGATTAAACTAAGGAAAACCTTTTCTATTCTTAAGATTATAAATCGGATATTAACTAGTTTCGTGTTTATTAAGAACATTTTTTCTTTATCAGGTCAGAAATTTTCCCATATATCTGTATTTTTTCACATCCAAGAGAACGTATTTTTTCCTTACACAAAAAAAAAAATGACAATATAACAGACACCTAAAATTAACACAGCGGACTTTATAAGTTACAACGAATTGTATGACGGTAGATGAATACTGTTAATAATTTCTCAGTGGATGGAGCAGACACGTATACCACACACTGCATGCATATTTATGGTATACATGCATGCACGTTCACAAAGAATTAGGACACCATGGAATTTACAAAACAGTTTGTAAATGAACAGAATATATATATATATATATATATATATATATATATATATATATATATATATATGTATGTATATATAACACAAGCTTTCGAAAAACCCAGAGTTCAATTCATTTTAAGAAATGGCTACTTCAATACCATATGCAAAAATGAGTAGTGGTCTTTGCAAGAAAGTAATTGCTTCCATTTAGAAGTCAAAAAGAGGACTTTTAGTGAAAGCTCTTTTGATGAAAAATATAGGTCAAAGGATACGTTCTCTTCGTGTGATACGTAACTCACAGTTAAATGGGAGAAACAGCTTTGTATATATATATATATATATATATATATATATATATATATATATATATATATATATATATATATATATATATATATATATACACACACACACACACATATTACGAGCGTTCATAAATAGAACTCTGAGGAATCCTATATAAGATTTTAGAGAATGTCCCTCTAAGAAAGCGTATCCATAATAGTTTTTCCTTTTTATTTATAGTAATGGAAAAATTTTTAATACTTCATAATACCTTGACAAATCTTGCAAACAGTCTCCACTTCCATCTCGCGCATCCATTACATTCGGCGTTCAAACCGTCACGGTTAGAGACTGCCTGTTATCTATGTTCTGTTTGCTAAACACCCCGGAATGTTGAATGGTATTTCATATTGCTACATTAAACTATGCAATATGCTCCAGCAACACTACACGTTATTCCCTCTTGGGGGGGGGGGGGCTAGTGCACCTCATGCAATGCACTGTAAGCATGAATTAAGGTTCTTTGCAGCGTGCCTTCGACCCCTAGCTGCAACCCCTTTCGTTCCTTTTACGGTACCTCCTTTCATATTCTCTTTCTTCCATCTTACTTTCCTCAACCCTCTCCTAACAATTGATTCATAGTGCAACTGCGAGGTTTTCCTCATGTTACATCTTTCAAACCTCTCTACTGTCAATTTCCGTTTGAGCGCTGAATGACCTCACAGGTCCCAGTGCTTGGCCTTGCGTTCTGGGTTTCGTAAAATGGATGGGAAGAAGGTTCTGGGATTGTGGGTTCTTAATTATACACAATCGGGGATTTTCTTGACCATAATTATAATTAAAGTAATTCCGTGTGAGGGTTTGGGGGGTGGGGTTAGCTAAAGGCAATGGTGATCTCATTCAATTTCACAATCTCTTCTCTATAGTTGTGAAGGATTTCATAAAATAGATGGAAAGAAGTGTCTGGGATTTTTGGTTCTTAATAAAAAAATATTTGGGTTATCCTTGACTATAATTATGTCTAAAGTAATTGGGGGGAGGGGGTAACTAATGGCAAAGGTTATCTCATTCAATTTCACAATCCCTCCTCTATAGCTTTAAAGGATTTCGTAAAATATATGGAAAGAAGTGTCTGGGATTGTGGGCCCTTAATAAAAAAAACAATCTGGGTTTTGCTTGACTATAATTATGACTAAAGTAATTGGGGGGAGGGGGTAACTAAAGGCAAAGGTTATCTCATTCAATTTCACAATCCCTCCTCTATAGCTTTAAAGGATTTCGTAAAATAGATGGAATGAAGTGTCTGGGATTGTGGGTCCTTAATAAAAAAACAATCTGGTTTTTCCTTGACTATAATTCTGACTAAAGTAATTAGAGGGGTAGGGGATAGAAGGGGGGGGGCTAACGAAAGGAAGAGGTTACTTCACTCAGCTTCACAATCTCATCTCTATAACTGTAAAGAGCTTCGTAAAACAAATGGGAAGATGCTTGCAGGATTGTAAATTCTTAACGAGAAAACAAACCTGGGTCCTCACTCACTATAACTGCAACTGAAACAATAAGAAGTGCTTGCTACCAAACGCGGTGGTTAACTCATTCAATTGCACAGCCTCTCCCCTGCAAATGTTCAACAGCCACTTGCATGGCGATGGCAATTTAAAATGAAAATTCATCGGCGCCACTTTCCAGCAGAATTTCGTCAAAGGCTTAGAGCGAGCATTCATCGTATTATGATTAGAATTTCTAATGCGTGATCTATCAGCCAATGACTGAACCAAAGCTAAAAGCAATAATTCTTACTGTTTTATCGAATTCTGCGTAAGCCTATTTGGAAGCGTTAAATATTATGTGTGCAAAAAGTGTAGTAGATGGCTTTTATGAGAGCCACTTAATAACGGTCTTATCTTAAAAGGCAAATAGGTTTGTTTCATCAGCTTAAGATCTATGAATAATTTAATCATATTATCTATATTCATCATGTATTTCTTCGTTATTCTGGTAAATTATCTATCCATTAAATGTAACATCTCTTTTGTCAGTGATATGAAGGTTCCATGACAAACTTACTGCTGTATCCATTTTCCTATTTTTAATTAAATGTTAAGCCTCTTCAAACAACTAGAGTTGTGATTATATGATATTAATAGAAAAAAAAGGATTCAATTGCTTGAAAGCACACAAAATATTTTTTGCACGTCACGAGCAATGTAGCAGGTAGATTTGCTTTATTGTGATTATATGATACTAATAGAAAAAAAGGATTTGATTGCTTGAAAGCAAACGACAAAATATTTTTTGCACGTCACCAGAAATGTAACAGGCAGATTTGCTTTAGTGTCATTATATCATACTAATAGAAAAAAAGGATTTGATTGCTTGAAAGCACACGACAAAATATTTTTTACACGTCACGAGAACTGTAACAGGTATACTTGCTTTGCTGCTATAAGACCAGGATCCAAGGAGCTCAAAGCAAGCATAAATCTATTAATCTGAAATGTGATCTTTTATCCACGGAATCAAATAAGAGACGTTTTTCACGAAAGCTAAATTTATTGATGTTCAGGGGGGAGCACTTAACTTACATATTTTCAAATTAAAGCGACATCTGTGTTACGTCGTGAAGTACTAGTGATAAACGTTCTTTAGCTAAAGTTAATTGAAATTATATAAACAAATATATATATATATATATATATATATATATATATATATATATATATATATATATATATATAGAGAGAGAGAGAGAGAGAGAGAGAGAGAGAGAGAGAGAGAGAGAGAGAGAGAGAGAGCACAATCCCATTACCATGCAATGTACAACAATAATGCGTACCTGATTACTAGTGCATGTTCAACAGCTTCTTCAATGAATATGAAAATACAAAAATCAAACTTCCAAAGATTCTGTCATCCAGGCAGGATTATGTTATCTCCGGCAGAACATCCAAGAGAGAGCAGAATTCGACCTAATTCGTCAAAGGATATTGCCTGGCGAGGCCAACAAAGGGAAAACACGCTTTCAACTTTGAGTTCCTTAAATTGGAGAGAAATTAACTAGCAAGTTTGCTGTTGTAGGAGGAGGCATCGGGCTATATTTCAGAAGGCATTTGGGTTTCATTCGTCTCGTGGTGCGGAAGAAAAGCGATGGAAATTGATTTTAATTTAGGTCGAAAGGCGAGGGGCGAGTGGGTAACTGAGTTGATATTGCAACTTCTAAGTAGGTTACGGAGTGGCCTTTCAGGCAACGGAGTTTCGAAAACCACTTAGCAGTATGCAATCATGCAGTAATGTCTTTGCGATTGCATCACTAGGCAAACGACCGCAAAGGGGAGAGAGAGAGAGAGAGAGAGAGAGAGAGAGAGAGAGAGAGAGAGAGAGAGAGAGAGAGAGAGAGAGAGATGCTGATACAATGCCTGTCTCCAACAGAATGGTGAGGGGTTTACAACATGTGTTTGTTTAAACAGGAAAAGGACTCTTCCTTTCATTTCATTTTCTCAATCTCATTGAAGACAAAGCTCTAAAATGCCTTATGATAATGTGTATAAGAATGCAGTCCAATAACCCGAAACAAATAGAAGACTGATTGAATGTTAGGATTTTACCTTCGCTTACTTTGGGAAGTCAGGTCGAACAGGCATGTCCACTAAAATATCAGAAGGAAATGGTTTTGGAAAATACACAATATCAAACAGAAGCAAACAAGCCAATAAAGATTTTTTAATTTTTTACTTATTTTTAATTTTTTTTTACGTTAGCACTGATGAGGAACACCGTTCAAGCGTTCGAAAGTCTCCGGTTTATTTTACATAGTAATATATTTACTATATAATTGTGGATTTTTATTGCACACATTATTATTATTATTATTATTATTATTATTATTATTATTATTATTATTATTATTATTATTATTATTCAGAAGATGAAGCCTATTCATAATGAACAAGCCGACAGGGGCCACTGACTTGAAATTCAAGCTTCCAAGGAATATGGTGTTCGTTAGGAGAAAGTAAGACGCGGTAAAGGAAATACGGAAAGAAGAGGCCCCACTTATTAAAAAAATGAAAAAATAAGTTAATAAATTAACAAACAGATAAAAATGTATTTATGTGCAAGGAGAATAGTATTAGGGTAGTAATGTACTGCACCTTCGCTTGAACTTCTGATATACAATATCGAACAGAGGAAAGATATGACAACGAGGGACAGAGCATGACTGTCCCTATCAAAGGATATACCGGTCACATTCAGTGACCTCTTGATTGATGTCTAAACATTTGTGTATAATCCTGAACTTGAACCTTCAAACCGAACTTCAGGAAAGAGATAAAAGGCACTGTCAACCAGTACCTGGTTGACCTGGACCCGAACGTTCTTTGCAGCGTGCCTTCGGCCCCTTGCTGCAACCCCTTTCGTTTTCCTTTTACTGTACCTCCTTTCACATTCTCTTTCTTCCATCTTACTTTCCACCCTCTCCTAAAGATTGATTCATAGTGCAACTGCGAGGTTTTCCTCCTGCTACACCTTTTTTATTGTCAGTTTCTGTTTCAGCGCTGAATGACCTCATAGGTCCCAGCGCTTGGCCTTTGGCCTAAATTCCACATTCAATCAATGGACCCGAACCTGGCTCTGGCAGTTTGGGTTTAATTTAGAATTTTAAAACTTATCTAAAAGTTACCAGAAAGTTTAGTAGTTTTCGGACCACTGAGCGTTATAATTACACGATTTTATGTAATTTTCTCTAGTTACTCTAAGCAATAAAGGAATTCTGATCGATCATCTGGAAGATGATGAAATAAATCGGGATGAGCATTAGTGTTCCTTCAAAATATTTTGTTTCCAGTTCCCTCTAAATGGTAAAATATTTGTTACGCCAAAGTTGGCTTCTAATCATCTTGCTACCTATGCCACATTCGAATCATGATACCTTCAGCTTTCAGCAATAACTTACATCAAACAATCAAACATCCCTGCATTTCCTCACACTAAACAATTTACCAATACAACATCGCTCGCATGTTCTTCATGAGTAACATCCGTCATGGAAATATATGGATTCATTACCTGGCCGATGCGCATGTCTTTTGTTTCGCGAGTCTTGGCCCCACTTCACTTAATGAGATACGTAAATCAGTGATCCTAAATCACGCCTGTAAGACTCGGAAGGATTAAGTGCCTGGTAATAAATTCTCCGGAAGCATGTTTCTCCTCTTCGTTATTAGACGTGATTGATCATTGATGTTTTCAGCAATCGGTGGGGTTATAATCAAACATTCTGGTTTTCCTCACACGATTTTAAAAGTTAAACCAATACAGACATCTTCAATAATTACGTTGAATTGAAGTAAATTATTATTATTATCACTTCAGTAGATGAAACCTATTCACATGGAGCAAGCACAGCAAAGGGACCATTTGACTGGAAATTCAAGCTTCCAAAGAATGTTGGTTTCGATTTCCCACCGCAGAACTCACACTGCAACAGTAACTGATCATGATACAGAGATGAAATTGCCTTCTATTATTAAATTATTATTATTATTTTTATTATTATTATTATTATTATCAGTAAATGAAACCTTTTCATGGAGCAAGTTACCAAAGGGACCATTTGAGTGGTTTTTCAAGCTTCAAAGATTTTTTTTGGTTTTGATTTCCCACCGCAGAAGACACTGCAAAGTAACTGATCATGATACAGAGATGAAATTGCATTCTATTATTTTATTATTTCAGTAGATGAAACCTATTCACATGGAACATGCACACCAAAGGGACCACTGACTTGAAATTCAAGCTTCCAAAGAATGTTGGTTTCCACCACCCACCGCGGACCCGACACTGCCCCAGTAACTGATCATGATACAGAGCCAGTGATTTTTCATCGCCCTGGGGAAGACGCGAACCCGCGACATCTGAGTGGCATGTCATGGCACTAACCACTATACCAGCGGACCAGCTAAATGAACACATCCTGGTATGAAATAAACTTTGCGTTAAGAACACTATCATTAAAATGTGAAAGACACTGAAAATATTTTCGGGGAGTTAATATAAATGAACACTTCCTATTACGAGATAAGCTTGTGCAGTGTATCAACGCGTACTATGAGTTTAAATAATGAATAAAGCCCCTATCATTAAACACGTGAAAAGACATTGAAACTAATTTATTGAGTTATAAGGGATAGGCCCTTCTTGCTATGATATAAACTGTGTGTGGGTTGGACAATTAAGAACTGTCCGTTTAAAAAGGGCCTCCAGTTATCTAATGACAAACAGAATTTGTTCGTGTTCTGTTAACTCAATCTTGTCAACCAGTCAGAGAGAAAATAATTTTTTTTCCTCCGACTGTAAATGTCAGATTCCTCTTTCCATAAAGAAATATGCATTTCTTGATTCTCCCCAGCAGAATCGTTTGGAATTGTAAGCAAAATATTAACAACACGAATGTAGGATACATATTTTTCTCTTATTACGAATTGCGATACGTAGTAAAACAATCAGACTTGTAGGTGGCCGTAGAAGAGAAATTAAAAGAAAAGCCTAATTAATATTTTATCTGTTTTTTTTAATAAGGTAGCCGCTGATAAAGACAAAGACATACCTACTTATATTCCCAATCTCTGGCCCGCGATAAGTGAAGCTTAAAGAAGGCAGAATCGTTTGGAATTGTAAGCAAAATATTAACAACACGAATGTAGGATATATATTTTTCCCCTATTAAGAATTGCGATACGCAGTAAAACATTTAGACTTGTAGGTGGCCGTAGAAGAGAAATTAAAATAAAAGCCTAATTAATATTTTATCTGTTTTTTTTAATAAGGTAGCCATGATAAAGACAAAGACATACCTACTTATATTCCCAATTCTGGCGATCTCATAAAGAAGGCAGAATCGTTTGGAATTGTAAGCAAAAATTAACAACACGAATGTAGGCATATTTTTCTCTTATTAAGAATTACGATACGTAGTAAAACAATTAGACTTGTAGGTGGCCGTAGAAGAGAAATTAAAAGAAAAGCCTACTTAATATTTTATCTGGTTTTTTTAATAAGGTAGCCGCTGATAAAGAAAAAGAGATACCTAGTTATATTCCCAATCTCTGGCCTGCGATAAGTGAAGCATAAAGAAGGCAGTGATGCCTTCAGCATGTTTTAAAAACAGCTGGTTTATAGTCTAGTGTCTGGCATGATCAGATGTCGCGGGTTCGCGTCTCTCCCAGAGCGATGAAAAATCACTGGCTCTGTATCATGATCAGTTACTGCTGCGGTGTGGGGTCTGCGGTAGTAAGTTGAAACCAACCATATTCTTTGGGAGCTTTAAGAATCTCAAGTAAATTTCCCCTTTGGTGCGCTTGTTCCATGTGAACAGGTTTCATATAATGAAATAATAATAATAATAATAATAGATGGAACTTTCATCTCGCCGACTATAATGAAAGCAAGTAAAAGCAAACACTGATTCAGCTCGCCATTCCTACGCACCTGAGATGAACTGCTAGGGAGATGATTGGTGGGCGACTTTCCTGAATCATCTGCTTTAGAATACACTAAAGGGTAATATCATACATAAGAGCCCCTTCCAGTCCGTGGAGGACATCAGCATAATCCTTCCCTTGCCGAGAAGTTCATTTGATAAACATTGCGGGGCCAGTCCTTCTCATGCTGTGACCAGAATCTATCCTGTGTAAGAAATTATCCAGTTCACTTACTCGCATCTTGGTGCATAGTTATGTCCAGATCGTCTTTAAGAGAGAGAGAGAGAGAGAGAGAGAGAGAGAGAGAGAGAGAGAGAGAGAGAGAGAGAGAGAGAGAGAGAGAAAGAATATACGGCGCACCTCACCTACATAAATCTCGTTAATATGATGAATGGTATTTTACAAATCCCGAAGTCGGCTTGTGCACTGATAGTTTATGGGCACTGAAAATAAAGGCAGCATCACATTTGAGGTGAATAATGAGACTTCGGATGAATTCAACTTGGGGAAGATCTGTTATGCTTTTAAATTCACTAAATACGGGTTTCTTTGTTGCCTAGGGCGCCTACGCATTAAATCTTACTCGCCATGTTGTTGGGTCTGATAATGTGTGAGGTATAGTCTTAAACAAGAAAATAAAACTACTGTACGCTGAAAGCATCAAGTCGGGGTGCCATTAGTCGTAAGATTTATCATCTGATTTTCCGACCATCTCGCTCTTCAGAATAACGTATTGTTCTAACCGACATGACAACTGAGCTATTTATCATTTTAGCAGGCCAGGTGCAAATCTACTATTTCTAAATAGCATATCTGAATTCTGGAATGCTTGTGTACAGAAATACCAGATCATTCACGACTTTGCTATTCTCAAATCGCATACCTAATTTCTGGAATGCTTTTTTTGTATAGGAATAGCAGATCATTCACGAATTTGCTATTCTCCAAACGAATATCTGATTTCTGGAAAGTTTATTGTACCAGAATTACGCTGCCGTCATACAATGATTGCATTACATCTTCTGAATAATGAATAGTTCTAAGCGATATGACTACCAGGTTATATATTATTTTAGCAGATAACCTTCAAAATTATTATTCTCAAACCTAATATCTAGATTCTAGAAAATTTTCTGTACCAGAATAACGCTGTAGTAATAAGAATGACAACATTACATCTTCTAAATAATGCCAACCAATTTATGCATTATTTTAGTGGGTCAGCTAAAAAATTATTCTCAAACCAAATATTTGAATTCTAGAATGTCTTTTGTACCACAATACCGCTGCCGTTATCACAGCAATAACATGCCCCCCCCCCCCCACAAATATTTATTCAACTAAAACGAATATCCTATAATTATAAATTATTTTGGCAGGTCAGCTACAAATTTACTATTCTCAAATCGAATACCTGAACTCTAAAAAAGCTTTCTGTACCAGAATACCCCTGCCCTTATATAAATAATATTACCCCAGGATTTACTCAACTAGAAGGAATGTCCTACGGTTATATATTATTTATAGCTGTTCAACTACAAAATTTTTATTCTAAAATCGAATATATGAATTCTAGAAATCTTTCTGTACCAGAATACCACTATAGCCATAACAGCGATAACATTATCCCCAAGATTTATTGAGCTAAAATGAATTTCCTATATTTATGTATTATTTTAGCAGGTCAGCTATAAATTTACTATTTTCAAATCAAATACGCGAGTTCTAGAAAGCTTATTTAATCAGAATACCGCTACCTTCATAACAGCGATATGTCCCCCAAAGATTTATTCAGCCAAAATGGATTCCCTATGCTTATATATTATTTTAGCGGGTCAGCTACAAATTTACTATTTCTAAATTAAATAACTGAATTCCGGAACGCTTATTTCCACAGAATACCTGTTTTCATAACAGCGAAAACATTACCCCCAAGATTTATTCAGCTAAAATGAATTCCCTATGCTTACATAATGTTTTAGCGGGTCAACTACAAATTTACTATTTCTAAATAAAATAACCGAATTCCGGAACGCTTATTTTATCAGAATACCTGTTTTCATAACAGTCATAATATGACCCCCAAGATTTATTCGGCTGAAACGAATATTCTCCGGATCCCACATCAGTACCCGGAGGAGGAACAAGCTAACAGGTTTCCCCAAAGGCCGTATGGACACATTTGTTAACCCGGATTTATTCCCACATTAATTAATTTTCTCTGATCCACGCGTTTCCAGAATGTAGCGGTATTTCTTCCTATGCATGGTGGCTACGCGAAGCCGGTGATTCATTTCGTTTGCTCGTCTATAGACCCGGTGGTTCTTAATCAGGGGTGCTCGCACCCCCTTCCTAAGGGGTGCGAGGATGCCTATGAATAATTAAAACAAAACATATTTTTATATAAGCACGTTATTTTTTTCAGCAAAAAATAAAAATAAAATAAAAGAAAAGAAAATAAATAATTAATAATTTTAATAATAATAATAATATAAGAAGAATGACATGTATTTTTATAATAATAATAATAATAATAATAATAATAATAATAATAATAATAATAATAATAATAATAATAATAATAATAATAATAATAATAATAATAATAACATGAAGTTTTGATGAACAGACTTGGGGTAAAGAACAATACCAAAGGGCCACAGAGGTTAGACAAACTTCATAAGCAATTCCCATTATGAGTTTTTTCTAATTCCTAAAAGCCTTTTCCTTTAATAACACTAATGAGGAGATTACCGATGACCGTAACGCAGAAATTACTTGGTCAGGTGTTTCATCATTGTATGGAAGAAGTTAGAATGTTGGGGATCCGATTAACGGATCTAAAATTTCATTCTTATCTAACTTTAATTCACATTGCGTTTATGCTATCTCTTGTGAATTTCTTTTTACTTTCACTCTTTCATTTTCATTTATCGTTCAGCTGAAATTTTGTTTTCTCTCCTTCTTTCGTTTGCAATTCTATACAAGTAAAAAATTTATCTGCAACCGTAATAAAAACGAATTGGAAAATAATTTGGGAGGCTTTTCAGAGCATAAAATCTTCTCCGTGACGTATTTACCTAAAACTGAGAGAGAGAGAGAGAGAGAGAGAGAGAGAGAGAGAGAGAGAGAGAGAGAGAGAGAGAGAGAGCAGCAAAATGGCCAAAAGGGTCATAAAATATTTTGAGAACTCGCCTTCCAGAATCTGAGAGAGAGAGAGAGAGAGAGAGAGAGAGAGAGAGAGAGAGAGAGAGAGAGAGAGAGAGAGAGAGAGAGAGAGAGAATTTCATAAAATGCTTTGAGAACTCGCCGTCAAGAAACCGCAAAGAGAGAGAGAGAGAGAGAGAGAGAGAGAGAGAGAGAGAGAGAGAGAGAGAGAGAGAGAGAGAGAGAGAGAGAGAGAGAGAGAGGATAAGTATTTCGTCATCCATCCAGGTACTCTTGGATAAACCTCTATTAAAGAAAATCTAGGTTTGAGTTTAATGTTTATTAAGGAGTTTCGAAACTGTCCTTGAACTGCTATTTAAGACTTGCGGACCTGAAATGCTTGCCTTTTCAATTAGCGATGGTCGTAAAATGCTTCATTTGAATTGTATAGAACTTATGCTTTGGACTTTTGCAAAGATGCTAGTGAGAGTTGAAATGTATGAAACGGAGACATTAAGAACTACATACCAAATTACTTGTATGTATGTATGTATACATATACATATATATTATATAATTATATATATGGGATACAAGATCAGTGGTCACTTCAATTCATGAGATACAGGAGAAACGATAATTGACGTGAAATAATGTTTCATATATATATATATATATATATATATATATATATATATATATATATATATATATATATATATATATATATATATATATATATATATATATATATATATATATATATATATATATATATATATATATATATATATATATATATATTATATATATATACATACATGTATATATATATACCTACATACTACAATCAGTATTCTTTCCGTCCCACTGCGATACTGTGACGGATATTTGTATATATTCGAGGTTCATATGCAGTTCAGAAAAAAGGAGACAATATTCGGGTGTTCAAGGAAATCAAAGCTTCGTGAAAACAGAAGTGCTATTTATAGAACGTATTTCGGAAGGACGGGAGATGAATTGAAGAAGAAGTAAAACAGAATGCAATTACATTACGAGAGTAAATAAACCTCTAACTCTGTAGTATTCAAGAGCACACACTGAGATCGCTTATATATTCAGTGGTAAGCATTGCACTTCATCATATACTTTCTTTAAAAACTCCCCACAGAGAGAGAGAGAGAGAGAGAGAGAGAGAGAGAGAGAGAGAGAGAGAGAGAGAGAGAGATGTTACTTGTGTGCATAAATTTAAATTCGTAAGCTCAGCATGAACATCCAACACTGTATAAATATTAACAGTGTGTTTGTTCGATATTTATAATCTGTGCTCGTCTGGAGTCTCTCTCTCTCTCTCTCTCTCTCTCTCTCTCTCTCTCTCTCTCTCCAGAAACGTTTTACCCAAAGATAAAAATAACTTAAAACTGTTACGTACTGAAAATGATTAAGCAAAACTAAAAAAAAAAAAAAAAAAAAAAAAAAAAAAAAAAACGCGTTCCAAATCCTAATGTCTCTTCATCCTTCAAATCAAGCCTTGAACATCCTACTAACACACTCCTTGGGAACCTACAACTGTCTTGCGACTTTTGAAACCTGCCATTTTAAAGTCACGGTATTTAATTAGCTTTCAGATTTAAAAAAAATAAAAAAAAACCGTGGGCCGCTCCATTTGAAGTCCATTTGGATGAAAGCAGTCAGGATGTTTGTGCAGTCAACAAATCCAAAGGTAATTACGAGAATCTGCCCGCCCCCCACCCCCCGGCCCCAAAACCACCCCTTTCCTTCGTTAAACACTCGATAACCAGAAAGCCTTTCCTGGGGGGAATTTGGGCTCCCCAAAATTCAAAAGTGCATACATTGAAGCATTTGGGTTTTTCATTAATTTTGTTTAGTTACTGCTTAGGGAATGAGTCTGTAGAGGATGATATTCATAACTTGGAGTACATCGCCTTGAAAACTAAATGAAATAGAGGTGTCAAAATAATAAACATTATGGATATGTTTTGTAGAAAGAGAATGACTGACAGTGTTAAAAATACCTCATAGACTAATGCGTATGCACACACATACACACAAACACACACACACACACACACATATATATATATATATATATATATATATATATATATATATATATATATATATATATATATATATATATATAATATAACCTCAATCACGGTCACTGAGTAATCACAAACTACATACATCATTTGTCTTAAAGTCTTAACAAAACCCAAAGACAATTCAAAAGCGCCATTGCAAATAAAGTTATCCTTCGTCCCATGTCATTAATTTCCTTTTGGAACTGTCATCTAAGTCAAGAAGTATTTTTTTCCCTCTTGAAAAAGAGTTCCTTCACCTTTTACTGGGTTTTGCATTAAACTGTCTTCATTTCTTCACTGAGTCCTGAAATATTATGCATCAAATCTTCATCCGTAAAAAAGAGTCACATTAAGCCTCTTCATGGCTGACATTAACCATTTTTTCAATCTCACGTTTTGTGTGTTTTCTGACATCTTTCTGTAATACTTGGTAATAAATCTACTATTCCAGATACACGTGCAGGTAGCTTATATGTTTATGTGTTATATATATATATATATATATATATATATATATATATATATATATTATGTTATGTGTTTGTTTATATATGTATATATATATATACATACATACATTCATATATATATATATATATATATATATATATATATATATATATATATATATATGTGTGTGTGTGTGTGTGTGTGTGCGTGTGTTTGTGTGTAAATTCCTGACACACATCGCTATCGGACCCAAGTCTCTCAAATGAAAGACCATGGCGCTACCAGTTTACCCACACAGCTATATAACGATATATATACTATATAAAATGATATATGCTGAAATCTTTCAGTCTTAATCTACTGCCATATTCCCATCATAGTTTATATAAAACAAAAACATAGCTAACACATAGCACAACGGCATTCAATAGCATTGTCATAAAATATTCTTATATTGCTAAAGTACCCAAGATACGAGATTCATTCATATTCAAGGACGAATAAGGGCACTTATATAAAATTGGAAAAAAAGAAGCCTATACCACTTAGTAATGTGTTTGATATTTTTCGGGGAAAATTTAGCAACTGAAATACTTGATATCTTCAAGTGCAGACTCGAGTAGCCTAAATCCCTAAAATCATAACAGAGGGTTTTAGGGTTTTATAGGTACCAGCAAAATGCAGTGGGCAATTTAATGCCCTTTTTCTTTACCGGACTGAAGAAAGCAAGAAAAAGGCAAGGAAGAAAGGAAGGGAGGAAAGGAAGAGAGGTAAGAAAGAATGAAAAGAAAGATAAGGAAGTGAGGAAGAATGTGAAAAAGAAAGGAAGGAAGGAAGAGGATGAATGAGAAGGAAGCAATCAACTTGCCCCCCCTAAAGGAAGAAAGGCGATAAGACCCAGGAATGCCACAAATATAAACTGACTCCAAAACTCTGTAGTAGAGGGAGAGAGATTCAATCACTGAACTGGAGAATTCGAATACTGTAGATTTCCATATGGAAATGGTGGTCTGAAGAGTGTTGGGTCGTGTGGCAAGAAATGGAACTCTACCATAGAGCTAGCTCCACAGAGCGGTGACTGATAGAATAGATGAAGGAAATAAAGACAGAAAATACAGTTCTATAAATAGGATGAAAGATATGATTTATATCAGCTGAAAATAACACTCAATTCTTGTAGGCAGATTTGTGGACAACACACAGGTATCCATTTCCCTTGAGAGGGGAATGGCTAAAATATTCACAGGAGGTTAGTCTCACATGTCCTTATTCAAAATCATGCCAAATGACATCTAGGACTCAAGACAGAAGTGAACTGATTCCCCAAAAATCTCTCAGGCAAAATGACCAAACTCCAGTGCAGCAGGAAAGCAGGTCACCAATTGAATTCGCCCTCCTTAAGCCAAACTGCGATTCAAAACGGACAAATACCAGATTTAGCTATTTTTTTTTCGGGAAAATAATCAGCAAAGTACTAAAGCTCCTTTTATCGCAATCTCCTACAAGCTGAGAGTGCAGAGGAGAAAATAGGATTAGAGAGATAGAGTAGCAATTTCAGTCCCCCATTAAAATTGTCAAGAGGATACTCAGCCGAGCAGCTGGAGTCGAGGAAAGTAGACATTTGGATCTACAGAACAATTACTGGAAAAGGCATAGATTTTATTTTCCTATTTTTTAAATATTAGGTGAGACCAGGGGAATAGATTTCCTTATATTGCAGGAAAAATTTCTCTTACAATTAAAACAAAATGAGTACGAAGAGATAGAGAAGCATAGACCCGTAACATCAGAAGCATTGACCCGTAACATACAAGTTTTTTTTTTTTTCATATTCAAGTCTTTGCTTGGAAAGAACACAAAGATATTCTCCAATTTTTTAAATATTAAATGACATCATGAAATAGATTTCCTTATATTATATTAAAATGTTCTCGTTTATTTAAAACAAAATGAGTAGAAGGAGAAAAGTTTAAGTATACCTTAGTTTAACCAGACCACTGATCTGATTAACAGCTCTCCCATGGCTGGCCCGAAGGATTTTAGGCTTATTTTACGTGGTTAAGAACCAATTGGCTACCTACCAACGGGACCTACAGCTTATTGTGGAATCCGAACCACATTATACCGAGAAATGCATTTCTATCACCAGAAATAAATTCCTCTAATTCTTCATTGGCCGGTCGGAGAATCGAACGCGGGCCCAGCACAGTGCTAGCCGAGAACGATATCGACCCGTCCAAAGAGGAACGTAGAAGGAGATAAAAATGTATATGACCATAACATACAAGTTTTCTCATAGACTAATATTTACTTAGAACACAAAGATGTTTAGCTTGCCCATGATACCAATTCTCCCGATATTATTTTTGAATTCTGAACATATTTCTGAAAAAAATATAAATTTTTTCTTCATTCATTTAAAATAAAAATCAGTAGAAAGAGATGAAGAAGCATATTCTAATGTTTGCTTAGAAAAAAAACACAAAAGACGTTTAGATTAGCCATGATACCAATTCTCCTGATATTATTCTGGAATTCTCAAAATATTCCAGGGAAAAAAAATGTCGAATTTCCCTCTTTGCCTTTGAGAAAAGGAGGCTCCTTTTCTTCAAAGGAATATTTCGTTTGCCTTTGAACTCTTTTTTTTTTTCTATCGAGGGGAATTTTTATTCATGGCTTCCCCTTCTAGTTTATATATATATACATATATATATATATATATATATATATATATATATATATATATATATATATATATATATATATATATAAATATATATAAATATATATTCAGTTATAATTAAGTTATAATGAATATGATAATGATAATCATGATGATAAGCATATCGAAGATTTTAATAAAGACAGTTAACAGCAATAAAACTATTAATGTTACTGATAAGGAAAAACCTGAAAAATCTAAAACTGTAACTAGCATACCAAGATCGTCGATGATGATGACAATGCTTTATTATTATTATTATTATTATTATTATTATTATTATTATTATTATTATTATTATTATTATTATTATATTAGTAAACGGCTTATAATACGAACACTGCCTTAGGGATTTATTAATCTGTTCATGATTTGGCAGTCTTTATAAATCAATTACAAAAACAGACCTGATGCCACTTCAGCAAACTAATTAATTTAAGGTGGGAGCAAAGTCATTCATCAGATAAAAAGTATAAATCATACCCAAGAGACCTTGGAGATTAATGTAAATTACGAAGGAGAGAGAGAGAGAGAGAGAGAGAGAGAGAGAGAGAGAGAGAGAGAGAGAGAGAGAGAGAGAGAGAGAGAGAGAGTTAATCGCTTTCTCTCTCCTCCCTGAAACTCAAATGATACCATCTTTTGAAATAACAATAATATAAAATAATAATGGTAATACTTTGCTGAGGTAATGGATTAATGATACAATTAAAAGCCTGTAAATTATCATATATATATATATATATATATATATATATATATATATATATATATATATATATATATATATATATATGATATATATAATATATCAATAAAGTACTAAGGATAATCAAATTAAGGTTTACGATAATCAGGTTTCGTTACAAATTGACCAAATTAAGCAAAACTCTGTCAAGAATGATTTGCCATTGGCATCCGAGAGTGAGATTCTCTTTCTCTTACAGTTATCGAACTAACACACGCGCGTGCAAACACACACACACACATACGATATCCTAGTTTTTCATTTTGGAATGATCCTTTAGGAACGGTTTATGAAACATCCACAAACTCTCTTTATCACCATAGGAGGGTAGTGCCGTCAGTGAACCTCATGCGGTGCACTGTAGGCATTAATTAAGGTTCTTTGCAGGTCCCTTCGGCCCCTAGCTGCAACCCCTTTCGTTCCTTTTACTGTACCTCCTTTCATAGTTTCTTTCTTCCATCTTACTTTCCTCAACCCTCTCCTAACAATTGATTCATAGAGCAACTGTCAGGTTTTCCTGCTGTTAAACCTTTCAGACTTTTTACTATCAATTTCCGTTTCAGCGCTGAAATTCAGTTCAATTCAAACTCTCTTTATAATACGTGTTTCCTATGATTGTTATTATTATCATTAGTCAGAGCACTATGTACAGTGAAATATATAGACAGGCAGAACGGAATTCTTTGTTTTCGCGGCGCACGAGAAGTAAAGTCAAACTCCCTTTGAGTTGATATTCAGTCGCAAGCAAAGGAAGGCTTTTAATCGTCCAGATCCATCGCAGCATCACATCCGGATGCAAGCACAAAGCCCGACTTTTGCTTTCGGCGCTGATCTTATTCGGAACTGAAAGCAGCATTTACTGAATAAATTTCCATCGGGGGTCTGTACGTATCTGCTTTGCAGGAGAAGGGCTGAAGACACGTCCCAATTGATGCGTCTGAGCCAGCGTTAGGTCCAAAGAAGGGGTAAAAAACGAGAGAGAGAGAGAGAGAGAGAGAGAGAGGGTAAATTGTAATAAAAATACTATGTCTTTTAAGAGCAGTGTTTGAATTACGTAGAACTAGAGGTGAATGTGTAGTTTCCAGCTGAGAGAGAGAGAGAGAGAGAGAGAGAGAGAGAGAGAGAGAGAGAGAGAGAGAGAGAGAGAGAGAGAGAGAGAGAAAGTGTAAACTGTGATGAAAATACTATAACTTTTAAGGTGCATAACTAAATTCCTTTCTGTAGCCTTTGAACTACATACAACTAGAGGTGAAAGTACAGTTTTCCACAGAGAGAGAGAGAGAGAGAGAGAGAGAGAGAGAGAGAGAGAGAGAGAGAGAGAGAGAGAGAGAGAGAGAGAGAGAGAGAGAGAACTGTACCTTTTAAAGCGTATAAGTAAATTCCTTTCTGTAGCCTTTGAATTACCTACAACTGGAGGTGAATGTGCAGCTTCCAGCTTATAGAGAGAGAGAGAGAGAGAGAGAGAGAGAGAGAGAGAGAGAGAGAGAGAGAGAGAGAGAGAGAGAGAGAGAGACTGTCGGCTGCCCAGAGTCAAAGCATTTTTGACTGATCGCATAATCATGTAAATCATTTTATGCAATATGTTTTCTTCGTTTTCGAACTAAAAATTATAATCAGTATTTCTTAGCCCCAATACCCCATTCATTTTTAAGCTCTGATACACTTTAGATATTTCAGTT
The DNA here is from genome assembly GCF_040412425.1 of Macrobrachium rosenbergii. NCBI lineage: Eukaryota > Metazoa > Arthropoda > Malacostraca > Decapoda > Palaemonidae > Macrobrachium > Macrobrachium rosenbergii. The sequence continues at coordinate 44,779,355 of NC_089762.1, read as the reverse complement.
ATTAAAAAAATGTTTCTTTCTTCTTTACGACAAAGGATATTTGACATAAATTCACAGCTGTGCCTACTGTTTGGAATATAAAAAAAACTGTATTAATGATAATAGTAACAGACATCATTGCTCGTCTGTACAAAACTTTATGAAAGGCATCAAAAATCTCCAACTATAATATTTGTAGAATGAAATATGTTTCTTACACTGAAATACTGGGATGTCTGTCACAGTTGTATTGAAGTTTGCTGATATTTTGCATAATAATTCTCAAGACGATAAAAATTTCTATCATAGAAAATAATATAGTTTAACAAAGTTAGTAATATTTTCATTGCAATGCTATTCAATTGATATCCGAACGTGGTACCAAGAATATTATCCTAAACGTTGTCCGTGCAAAAATAACCTGGTTGTGTAATAAAAGCTCTTTCTTTTACGCGTGAGAAAAATGTTTTACAATTTTCTTACAACGACAACTATTTCTCTTTAGTGTAAAAGTGTGGATCATTAACGTTATGCCCATCGGCTTGCGAATCGATTTGTTTCCAAGATGGCGAGTATCACCCAAGACATTTTAGAAAATTTCCAGGCCATTCGTTTTTAATGTTCGTGTGAGGTATTCGAAATTTTACTTGACAATATATATATATATATATATATATATATATATATATATATATATATATATATATATATATATATATATATATATATATATATATATATATATATATATATATATATATATATATATATATATATATATATATATATATATTTATATACATATACAACCTTTCGACCGGCAGGTTTTCGAACAACAACAACAATAATAATAATAATAATAATAATAATAATAATAATAATAACACAGACATTTAGAGACAAACATTACCTTACAACCGGCCAGGTTTTCGAACAACAATAATAATAATAATAATAATAATAATAATAATAATGCACAGGCCAACATACCTCAAATACCACTGGAGTAAGCATAAACAATACAGGCATTAAACCCTAATGACTGTATAATCTCCGACTCTTTATTTGCCCAAGAGAAGCCATGAATCAGCTGAATGAGGTTTCTGGCAAGAAGGATTTCCACGTTTCCCAGAAGGTATTTTCGTCTCAAAAGGCTAAAGGCATCCGTCTAGATTTCCTCTGTGTATAAGTAGTCTTTATGATAATTTAGACTTTATTTCCTGTTGTGCTTTAGTTTTCGTTGATATGGTTTAGTTTATTCCGGAAAATTATCAGACTTGATGATAGTCTTTATTTTCGTCTCAAAAGGCTAAAGGCATCCGTCTGGCTTTCCTATGTTTATAAACAGTCTTTATGATAATTTAGACTTTATTTCCTGTTATGCTTTAATTTCCGTTGAAATGTTTCGATTTATTCTGGAAAACTATCAGATTTGATGATAGTCTTCATTTTCATCTCAAAAGACTATAAATAGTCTTTATGATAATTCAGACTTTATTTCCTGTTGTGCTTTAGTTTTCGTTGGTATGGTTTAGTTTATTCCGGAAAATTATCAGATTTAATGATAGTCTTTATTTTGATTTCAAAAGACTAAAGGCAGCATCTGTGTATTAAGTCTTTATTTCCTGTTATGTTTTAGTTTGCGTTGAAATGCTTCAATTTGTTCTTACAATGATAGTCTTTATTTTCATCTGATAAAATTTGGATTTCCTCCGAGTATAAATAGTCTTTATGATAATTTAGACTTTATTTCCTGTTATACTTTAGTTTTCATTTCTGCTATACACGTGTTTGTGTTGGTTATATCTACCTTTACAGGTTCTATGTTGTAGCAGATCAATGTTTTAAGATAAACAGTTATAGATTATATTTTTTTTTCAAGAAATACTTTTATTTAAATATAAGTTTTCAAAAAGGGAAATCTGAAAAACGTGAACAAAGGTAATCATTATCTCAACGTTCCGAAAAGAAATAGAACTTTATATTAGGGGTCTCTCTCTCTCTCTCTTTCTAAACACACTCAATTTCCCCTCACACTTAATACCCGGGGATAAATGTTTGCTATCCATAAGTTTCATTAAACCCCAAAGCTATAAAACACCACAAGTTTTCTGTATTTATGCCCTAAACTTTCGCAAACCTAAACCGATTCTGGCCACCATCATTCTCGCTTTTAAACGGTTGAACGCAACATCGCGTTGAAGAGATCACGAGTGAGATGGTGTTGAATGGTGGTCATTTTAACGTTAAATGGTTCAGGAGGGTTTGTGAGATATATTTAATAAGAGGGGAAATATCCCAGAGGAATGGGTGAGAAGAATAAGTCTGCTGCTATTTAAGGAAAGGTGTTAAACGCGAGTTTAAGAATTACGGAGGTATAACACTGCTAAGTGGATTCAATCAACGTAAATTGTAGCGTTTTGATAGAGAAGGCAAGGCTGTCTAAAAGTTGTTAGGTTAAGACCAGTCATTATGGTTCTCTTGGCCACATGGGAAGAAGCTCAGCTGCATTCAAGCAAATGCTTATTTAGAGAGAAAGTTTTATATAATAATATTGTTTGAATTGTCGTTGTGAGGATCTACTGGAAGCTTTTATGAGGAAAATAAGTCTTATAGTATAATATGGCGAGATAAGGTGGAATGTACGCTGAACTTTATGGCTCAGTCACACCTTTGTGATTCAAGGACGCGCTTGTCGTAATGGTTGGTGTTGGCGATCATCGCCATCATTTGCATGCCTGGGGCCACCAGAAAAAAATTGCCAGCAGCTCAATCTCACACATTTGCGATTCAAGGACGTGCAATACATAACTGCCGCTTGCAATTACGGCGTCATTACGCTGAATTACGACCAAATCGCCATGAATCGTTACCGCATCGCCAAGTTTGGCGACCTGCACCAAGTGATGGTGGATGTTTTAATGGATGGCGCAGGCCGCAATTGCGAGTTACGATATGCGCAATCTAATTACGACAAATGGCGACGAAATTGCATCAGTGTTGCGTAGTGCATAATGTCATGACGACAAATGACGGTTGGCGCGACCGGACTGAGTGTTTGTTCCAAAAGATCTGCCATCATTTGGTGCACGCGCAAACTCAGCGACGCGGTAACGATTCACGGCGATATGTGTGACCGAAGCATTATGAACAACGTTTGATAAATATTAGTCAGTCCTCAATTATTGGTTGCATCAGCAAAATTGTTAGTTTTTTGAACTTGAATAAAATTTCGAATTGTTTCCCTTTTGCTCAACGCTTTAAAAATATATGTGAGCCGCTGTCTTCAGTTTGCTTATTGCTAATGAATTAATGGTTCTTTTAGGTTTCTTGTTATGTTCCACCTTTTCATTATGCAAATTGTGTAAGCAAAAGCATTTATAGCCATTCTTATAAACAACTCTAACTCATCATTCGCTTAAAATAAAAGGGCTTTGTACGCTTCAACATTATCAATTTTATTACTTTCTTACGAACTCTTTTCTT
>NC_089762.1:44740890-44770890 GCF_040412425.1 Macrobrachium rosenbergii | reverse complement strand
TCCTCTTGTGACTATTGTTTTCCAAACCTTCGCTTCACGGCGCGAGTTCTCGCAATCAATTTCTCGCACCAGTTCCCTCAGTTAAACACTATCTTTTATCCTTTTGAATTGGAACCCTAAGATGACAAAGAAGAAAAAAACTAGTAAAAAATGCGACCGATAATGCTGCATGAGCCACGGCCCATAAATCTTTAACCAAGGCACGGTGGTGGCCTGTCCTATATCGTTGCCAGAGGCACAATTTGGCTAACTTTAACCTCAAAATAAACTAAAAACTACTGAAGCTAGAAGGCTGCAATTTGGTGTGTTTGATAATTGGAGGCTGGATGATCAACATACCAATTTGCAGCCCTCTAGCCTCAGTAGTTTTTAAGATCTGAGGGCGGACAAACGGACAAAGCTGGCACAGTAGTTTTATTTTACAAAAAAACTAAAAATACGCCGATGTCTCCATATGAAAATGTCCCATATAACTTTACACATGTCTGCTGAATGGGAAAAATAAAATCATACTTTCTTATATGACGATTTCCCTCGAGTAATAAAAAACATTTTTTGTATTTTGAGAAGGTCAAAGTTGTTCTCTCTGGCATGAAGGTAAATGAAGAGAGAGAGAGAGAGAGAGAGAGAGAGAGAGAGAGAGAGAGAGAGAGAGAGAGAGAGAGAAAATTAGGAGAAAATAAAAGGAAAATAAAAAAAAAATATTGGTTTGGGCTTGTAAATATTAAACGTTGAATATGGAGAGCGACCAAACAAGAACATCCAAAGGACCATCAAGAAATAGTTGGAATTCCTTTATGAACCAAACGAATAAAGTCTGACCTCTCCTTTGCTGTTTCCATTTCCGTATGTCCCCATTCCCATCTGCGTATGGGGGGGAACACAGGAAGGGTCCTGGAATTGTGGAACTGAAGCGCAAACACCTTCCAGGCAAAACACCAAAACGGATCAACGACTCCTTCGTCTGTGCTGAAATTCGCTCTGGACTCGACACCAGCGACTGGCAGTCGAGATCAAAAGAGCTAAAACTTGAGTAACGGCGAATTCTTCTTGCTCGCTCTCGAATCCTAATTGCTGTTCTACTTCTTCATTTGATGGAGGGTTGGGTGAGGGGAGTGGGGAGTGAGATGGAGGACTATGGGAATGGGAACAGTGGTTCCAGGTTTCTGGGTTTGAAGGTAGTTGTTTATTTTTATTTGGCCTGGAATCTTTGGGTTGATGAATACAGGGGAAGGGTTACGCCGTTAAAGCTTTAAGGAATAACACCTAAGGCATATATATATATATATATATATATATATATATATATATATATATATATATATATATATATATATATATATATATATATATACATATATATACACACACATATATACAGATATATATATATATGTATATATATATATATATATATATATATATATATATATATATATATATATATATATATATATTTATATATATCGCTTACTGATACGAACCATTTAGAAGAAGACAACTATCCCTAGGAAAACTCCCACTCAGGCTGACGTTAATTTCTCCAATTTTTAAACAAGTGAATTATTTTAAAACACGAAGCTATTCAAATGACCTTCCCTTTCTCGACCTGTACGAAATACTGGTTTGACTCCGAGTGCAATTACATTTGGCCACGACGCCAGTTTTAGTAGTCATAAATCAATCAATCAATACATTTGGCCAAAACGGAAATAAAATTCGAAAACATCTTTTGGAACGTTCATGGGGATTTTGGTATTGCAGAGGTATTATATGAAAGCCGTCTACGAAGAATATCTTGGGTTTAAAAAGAAAAAGGCCTGGTAATGGTATTTTCTACAGTGGCTTATAAACAAAGTGATTTTATAACGAAGTCCTTTTCTATATTTTCCATTTTCGTAAATATACGATAAAGACTCTGAACTTCATTTGATGACATGAAAAAAATTTTTAAATATAACAGACTTCTGAAAAAAAATTATAGTAAAATCATTTAATATTTTTCTCCCATTTTCAGAAAAAAATGTAAATGACAAGGAACTTCATATGACGACATGAAAAACCACATTTTCTAATGTAAATCAATCAGAAATGTATTGAAATTACAGCAATAAAATATTGAGACATTTGGTGACCTTGAATACGACCTAACTGGATAAGAACTATGAGAAATGTGGCTGGAGATGAGTGGAGATTTGTGGAAGACAAAGCACACGGGTCACGTGACGTTGGATGCTATGATTTTAATGGTGCGTTCATCCATGTTTTGTTGAAAAATAGTCATTACACAGATATTTCAGATTATAAACACAAGAACTCAGATGTCCAGATGTATAGATTAATTCACTTTAATTAACATTCAAGAACTCTGGGGAAAAAACGGTGTTATTAATTCAGCTGTTTACTATAATATTGCAAAATACAATATTTACCACTTGAGAAAATGAACCACATATTTTTACTGTTAAAAGTAAAGTTTCAGAAGTTTCCAATAAAACTAGATATTCCGTTATAAAGCAGTTAAGTGACATAAATCTATCTTGTAAAGGCTATCTATAGTCTTCTGCAAATGAACAACTACGATTAAAAATGAACATACATGCGTAAATTACGCATGTCTCTGGAGCAAAAACAATCTTATTTAACCAACTGTTTACTATGATATTGTAAAATGCAACGTTTACTAAATGAGAAAAGGGAACCCTATATTTCTATTGTTAAGACTTAAGTTACAGAAAGTTTCAATGAAAAACTTAGATTAAAACTTAATCCACTACATACATACATACATACATATATACATACATACATATATTAACCAAGTCTCCTGGGATTACTATCCAGATTAAAATGAATATATTAGCTACATTACCCAATTGCGGGGGATGACTACCCAAGTTTTATTTTTTTTTTTAAATATTTAATAACAGGGACACATAGGCTCACTTGGACTCATTTTCATTTAAAATGAAGGCGCCCGCTAACAGCAAATGGCAATGTGAACATTGGTAACAGTATAGAATTCAGATATGAATTGTAAATCCAGAAATTAGGGCATTTGCCCACTGGAAGCGGATTAATGTATGCCACTCCATTTTGGAAAACCATTAAAAAAATCAGCCTTGATTGGGGATTTATATGGCACAGGAAATGGAATAATTCAAAACCTTTTTGAAGTTGGCGTTTTGAGTCAGTCCAGTCACCCCCAAAAATAGGCCTTTTAATGTATGTTTTTTTTTTTCAATTCAGCCCCCTCCCAAAACTTTGTGCATTTTTGGATAAATTCTTCTACATAAAACAAAATTTCTTTTTAACCCCAGATGATTAATGAAATTTATCATGATATTAACACATATAAACAGTTAATTAACGTTATAACAGTTAGGTGGTAAGTGAAATCAATTTGATTTAAAATAAATAATTTCACAAATCTACAATTTATTCCAGTTATCAGTGAAATAAATTTGATCTAAAAAGAATAGATTAATGAATGTGCAATTTATTCCAGTTTCCCAGATAACGAAAATACAGATATAAATAAACTAAGCTATTTATATTATTAGCGAAGGAATCAACTGTAGTTAATTCAATGAGTATTGAAGGTCTCTTATGTGTACAGGAATACAAATGAGGATCTCACACATTGTAGCATTCCTTCAGTTTCGAGAACCTCTCTCTCTCTCTCTCTCTCTCTCTTCTAAAGTTCAGATTTTCAGGCTCCCCCCCTCCTTCTAAAGTTAAGCCCCCAGGCCACCCCCTCTCTCTCTCTCTATTTTAATATTTTCATTCCCACCAGGACTCGTATATATGTAGCATTCTCTCTCTCTCTCTCTCTCTCTCTCTCTCTCTCTCTCTCTCTCTCTCTCTCTCTCTCTCTCTCTCTCTCTCACTTAACATTTTCATTCTCCAAGCACTCCAGTGAATTTCTCTCTCTCTCTCTCTCTCTCTCTTATTTAATATTTTCATTCCCCAAGCACTCCTTTGAATTACTATTCTCTCTCTCTCTCTCTCTCTCTCTCTCTCTCTCTCTCTCTCTCTCTCCCTCTCTCTCTCTTAGTTAATATTTTCATTCCCAAGAAACTCTGATAACATTCTCTCTTCTCTCTCTCTCTCTCCCTCTCTCTCTGATTGCTGGTCTCGTTCATGCTCGGGAGGGTTAAAGTTAACTCTTACAAGAAACTCGATTAAGGTTCGAAGTCTCAGTCCCATTCATGATTGCTGGTTCGGGGTTCATGGTCCAATGCAGGTTATCGGATAGCTCTTACTCGATTAAGGTTCGGCTCGAGTCATTCAGTGGAGAAACGGGGAGATGGTCAATGCAGGATCTTCTCTCTCTCTCTCTCTCTCTCTCTCTCTCTCTCTCTCTCTCTCTCTCTATCTATATATATATATATATATATATATATATATATATATATATATATATATATATATATATATGTGTGTGTGTGTGTGTATGTGTGTGTGTGTGTGTGTGTGTGTGTGTATTGACACCCAATGGACAAATCGACTCTTACCAGAAGTAGGTGCATTTATTACCTGTAAATAGATTCCCTTAATAATTATTAGCTTGTTACTTGTAGGTTATGATTTTTTTTAGGATAAAACAGTCACGCTTGTATACGTGTCAAAACTACATACTCACACACACACACACACATATATATGTACATATATGTACAGTACATATACACATATACATATGTAAGCAAAGTACTAGAATTAAAACTCAAAATAAAAGTCTTGTCAACATACACATATATACATATATATACAGTACATAAACATACATACAGTACATATATAAACAAAGAATCAGAATTAAAACTCAAAATAAAAGTCTTGTCAAGAAAAATATCTGTCAAAAATGTTCCCATTTCTATTATAAAAAAAATGGCAAATCTGGCTTAAAATTTTTCAATTGCATAGACAGTCTCTCGCATAAATACAATTCAAGCGACATAACTTACCCAGTATTCAGATAAGATTACCATCATTTTGATCCACGATTTTGAAACACTGATTTCAAATGCAGTCTGTATTGCCTAATATTTCACCAGATTTAATTTGGAAGAGCGATGCTTTCGTTTTTATGCTGGTCTTATATAATTATTCGGTGAGTTTTCCACAGGGACTCGAATCTCGAATAAATGTTGCACTTAATTTTTCCTGGAAAGAATAACAGAATTTGCAACATTTTTTAAGATGGCTTTTTCATTCCCACCTGAGATCTTATGAATTGGCTTTCTCTCTCTCTCTCTCTCTCTCTCTCTCTCTCTCTCTCTTCTCTCTCTAACTCTCTTTTCTTTTTCTCACTAACATTTTCATTTCCACTAGTTCTATGAATTAGCTCTCTCTCTCTCTCTCTCTAACTTAACATTTTCATTACCATTAGCGCTCCTATGAATTAGCTCTCTCTCTCTCTCTCTCTCTCTCTCTCTCTCTCACTTAACATTGTCATTACCACTAGCGTTCCTATGAATTTGCATTCTCTCTCTCTCTCTCTCTCTCTCTCTCTCTCTCTCTCTCTCTCTCTCTCTCTCTCTGCGCTCCAATGAATTAGCAGTCTCTCTCTCTTTGTATCTCCCTCTCTCATTATTCATTTCCTTGTTGTATGTATAATTAAATTTATCCGCTTTTAATTTGTTTTTTCATGAATACCCAATAAATTATTCAACTAGTCTGAATTTCCATGATATTATTATATTATTCTATGCATCTGTCAAGCAGATTACCGGTGAAAAATAGGGATTAACCTTCTTGGGAAGTGTATGGATTAACTGCTTTTAAATATCAGGAGACATTACATTTACAACTTTCTTACGAAAACTACTAGAGAAAGAATCCATTAACGGAATATATATTATTAAGTACGAAATATCATTCAGAAAATACATTGAACTTATGTCAGATTAATCTGAATGCTCTATACTGTATGATTTTGTAATACATGATCATGACGAGATGAAAAAGGAGAATAATCTAGCAAGGGTTAAGCTGACATCACATCTCTCTCTCTCTCTCTCTCTCTCTCTCTCTCTCTCTCTCTCTCTCTCTCTCTCTCTCTCTCTCTTTATTATCAGATAGAGCAGGGGCAATAGTTCGCTCGCTGGTAAAGGATATGGGATTTACAACGCAACAAATTTTCACTTACCATAAAGTCATTATAGATTAACTTCAATTACATTAAGAGAGATTAAATTGTCGGGATACTGACTATATACAAGAAATCAATTTTAATATGTTGGTACGATGAAAGTTAGAAACAGATCATGACTCAGTGGTTTCTCAATAAAGTTATTCTTAAAGATCTGGGCATGACGAAAAAAAAAAAAAAAAATCTAGCGTAGGACTCTAATCCAGAACACCGAAATATGACTAAAGATCTCGAGGATAACGCGTTTGTATCCCGGTAAGGAAGTCTGCCCCTGGCTTCCATAAAATCTAAAACACACAAAAAAATTATCTTTCACTTTCATAAAACGTCACCCACACGTGTGCGTGCATATGAGAGCGTAATGAAGCAAACGTGCCCCAGCTTACATATTCATGGCGGAATAATGCCCCCCAAAAAGAATATAAATTCACATGTTAATGCCACATGCCCCCCTGCCGCGTCCTCTTGTTTACATCGTGAATAAGTAGTGCGCTTATGGCAGGTTCAAAAAATGCTGCCTGCTCGTATGATGACGAAATTGTTTTGGCTTCAGGAATGAACTGAGGGAGTTTTATACAGCGGAACTGCGGCGATGAAAGGTGTCATCACATTGGCTTCATGTGTTCGAAAACACAAAAATATTCAGGCATGTATTTCAGATCAGTCTGAGTAAGAAAATACTGAAAAAAAAAATATGCAGGATTTTATTTCAAATCAATCTGAGTGGAAAATATCGAAAAAAAGTATTCAGGCATTTATTTCAAATCAATCTGAAAATACTGTATGAAAATCACTGTAAGAAAATAAAAAAAATATTCAGGCATTTTATTTCAAATCAATCTAAGTAAGAAAATCAATCTAAGTAAGAAAATACAAAAAAAAAAAATATTCAGGATTTTATTTCAAAACAATCTGAGTAAGAAAATATCGAAAAAAAGTATTCAGGCATGTATTTCAAATCAATCTGAGTACGAAAATATAAAAAAAATATTCAGGCATGTATTTCAAATCAATCTGAGCAAGAAAATACTGAAAAAAATATTCAGGCATTTATTTTAAATCAATCAGGCATGTATTTCAAGAAAATGACTGAAAAAAAATATTCAGGCATGTATTTCAAATCAATCTGAGTAAGAAAATACTGAAAAAAATATTCAGGCATGTATTTCAAATCAATCTGAGTAAGAAAATACAGGAAAAAATATTCAGGCATGTATTTCAAATCAATCTGAGTAAGAAAATGCTGAAAAACGGTTGTTTCTTCGATAATGAGCTCCAGAAATAGAGCTTATGCCGTTAAAACAAATGAAAAGATAACTTTTACTTATTGTTATGCCTGATAACTAAGCCACTAGGAACTGCTGAAATGTAGCTGACCTCGATTAGGTATTGGTTCTCTTTAATGAACTCTCCTACAAGAAACAATACTTAAAATGACTGATATAATTACCAGTATACTATACGTCAGATATCATTTGAGTTCCGATTTCTTAAAGAATAGTTTGCTGTAATTTATTCATGGGGAAAACAAATAAAAAAAATTGTAATAAAATCATTATTTATAAGTACCAGTGGACATGCATTTCGTTGAAGTTGCCGAATTTCAAATGTGACTTGAATAAATTAACTGGACTGAAGTTATTATTCACAGGCATCAGATTCGAAAAAAATTAAGTTTTTTGAAAAATTAAAAATTTTTAGTGCATTTGTTTTCTTGTGTAACAAGACGCAGGCATCATTCAAAATGAGAAAGAGGAAATATGTGTTCAACTCTCCGTTAAAATGAATAACATCATATAACTTCAAACGACAGGACCTCGACGAGGTAATCCTCACCTCAGCAGGGTAAAGCCATTCAGCTCAATCTCTCTCTCTCTCTCTCTCTCTCTCTCTCTCTCTCTCTCTCTCTCTCTCTCTATAGTAAGGGGCTGCTAGATACGGCTGCCCACAAGGAAGGATTTACTTTAATGCCTCTATATGGCTTCAGATAATGACTTTAAAAGGGTGACCGCCCAAAGGGGAGAGAGAGAGAGAGAGAGAGAGAGAGAGAGAGAGAGAGAGAGAGAGCGCAGGTCGCCACCTTACGCTGTCAAAGTTAATGGCAGCCAACTACAATATTATAATTATTATAAAACTTCTTCTGAGTTTTTAAACCAAATTATTTTTTCATAAGTGCAAAAGCCACTTGCACAGGAAACTCAAACCCCTTTCTTGCCCAGGCCAGACGAAAACGAGAAAGATGAGACTATGAAGAAAAGCAGGGCCTGATCGCAGTGGAAAAGATGGACCTGTCACTTACAGGGAGAAGAGTTATATTCGCTAGTAAAGGTCTATTTACAAGGAGGACCCACCATATTTTAAGACAGTAAAACTATGATAGTTCCTCTTGGCTGTCATGCAGAAACTTACAATACCTGATGCTCTATACATATGTATATATTATATATATGTATGTATGTATGTATGTATGTATATATATATATATATATATATATATATATATATATATATATATATATATATATATATATATATATATGGTGAAAATTTAAAAACTTGTTCCATTTTATCCTGACAGAATATCGCCACCACAATCACTCCACACTTGTGTATAAACGCCTATATTTCATATCCTTTCAATAACATTATTTATACGGTATTTTTCAAAAACAAAATCGTAACATACACAACCCACTTTGGTGTATTTAAGGTCATATTTAATACCCATTCAATGCCATTATTTATTTGGCATTTTTCATTAGGCTAGATTTGACCTCGGCAAATTCCTATCCATAATATCTATATTTGTCCAAGCACTTTCCTCCGCTCTCTCTCTCTCTCTCTCTCTCTCTCTCTCTCTCTCTCTCTCTCTCTCTCTCTCTCTCGCACGAAAGAATGCGTTTTCATTTGCCATAAAAGTTCCTTGGGATTCACATGATCACCTGCACAAAAAACTCTCAAGGGTCATAAAAATTTCTTGTTCATTTTATACAGGTCATAGCGGTTTATTGGAATTCATCTTTTATGGGAGCCTTCCTTTGCTTTTGCGTCTCGTAATTCCGTGTGTTTTATGAAATGGGACTTGCTTTTGTTTATTTATAGCTGCAATTATTATTTATTTTCGTAATGTTACATCATCTCCTAACTTTTAATGAATTTTAATAAAAGTTAGTACTGATGCGCCATCGACCACCTTTTATTCCTGATTTTAATATTTTTTTTTACTTCTAACTGCAATTATCATTCTCTTGTTCGTATAAAAGTTAAAGTATCTCCTAACTTGTAGAGGAATTAAAACAAAACGTAGTACTGGTTCACCACCGACCATCTTTTATTCCTGATTTTATTTATTTATTTTTTTTACTTATAACTGTAATTATATAATCTATTGTTCGTACACAAATAAAATCATCTTCTAACATGTAGGCGAAATATAATAAAAGTTATCATTAGGTAATATATTATTATCATTATAAAACTTCTCCTGGGTTTTTAAAGGATATTATTTTTTTTTGTGTGTAAAAGCCACTTTTATTTCTGGTTTATATCAATTTCTGTTTTCACTTTGCATTACTTTAGTCGGTTTCCATAATTCGACGTTTGAATATGTAATTTGATCAGAATGTTGAACCTCCTCCCGACTGGGGTTTATATAATATAAATGTTTATACAATGCAGAGCGATTATGAAATTTAAATGGAGCGATCATACCTTTTATAATTTTGCCTTCGGTAACAAGGTCTGGCGGTAATTATATATATTTTTACCTTTGTCGTTCTCTTTTTATGTTCACATTGAAAGCCAAATATCTCAGTGAGGTTTAGGTGAGTTTCGATGAACTAAATGTGGGGTGTATATATATATATATATATATATATATATATATATATATATATATATATATATATATATATATATATATATATATATATATATATATATATATATATATATATATATATATATATATATATATATATATATATATATATATATATATATATATATATATATATATATCTATATCTATATATATATATATATATATATATATATATATATATATATATATATATATATTCAAATATAACGTATATATATGTTATATTCAAATATAATTTAATCTCCATCAACTTTAATCTCCGAACTTCTCTTCGCCAAACTTTTAGAGAAAAAAAAAGGGAAGTTCTGCTCTTCGAATAACGGCTACGTCCAAATGCATCTAAAAAAAAAAAACCTTTTATTGAGAAAGTTGCTGAAACTGTTTTGAAAAAAGTTTCCCTGAAAAATGGCGTCCCACAATCGCGCGTTCTGAAGCTGGAATCTTGTTAAAAGGAATTAAAATGGAATGCCATGAGTAAGGAAGGATTCCTTACCGCTAGAAAACCGCGGCAGGAACCGAGAATGGGAATGGTTGCTAACGAATTGCACGCATCCTGAATACAAATGCACAAGCAACGCGATGTTTGTGTTTGACTTGAAGCGTTTCTCATTGTGTAATGTTCAGCCATTATTCGCGATTAACAGCTAAACATTATAAGAGTAATGTTTAGATGTTAATCGTGTTTTCTTATATGTATTACTAATGTTTTCTGGTATGTAATGTTTAGGTGCTTTCTTATATGAAATGTTTAGATAATACTCGTGTTTTCTTATGGGCATTGTTTTTTCAAGTTTTATTACATGCAATGTTTAGATAATACTCGTGTTTTCTCATAGTAATGTTTAGATAATACTCGTGTTTTCTTATATGCAATGTTTAGATAATACTCGTGTTTTCTTATATGCAATGTTTAGATAATACTCGTGTTTTCTTATATGTAATGTTCAGATAATACTCGTGTTTTCTTATAAGCAATGTTTAGATAATACTCGTGTTTTCTTATAAGCAATGTTTAGATAATACTCGTGTTTTCTTATATGCAATATTTAGATAATACTCGTGTTTTCTTATATGCAATGTTTAGATACTCGCGTTTTCTTATGTGCAATGTTTAGAAAATATTCGTGTTTTCTTATATGAAATGTTTAGATATTACTCGTGATTTCTTTTACGTAATGTTTAGATACTACTCGTGTTTTCATGTATGCAATGTTTAGATAGTGGTAGTGTTTTCTTATATGCAATATTTAGATAATACTCGTGTTTTCTTATATGCAATGTTTAGATACTACTCGTGTTTTCTTATATGCAATGTTTAGATATTACTCGTGTTTTCCCGTAGTAATGTTTAGAAAATACTCGTGTCCAATGCAAGTGGTCGTGTTTTTAGCAATGTTATATTACTCGTGTTTTCTTTTGTTTGTAATGTTTTTTCTTAATGTTTAGATATCACTCACATTTTCTTCTTACAAATCTATAACGTTCTTCGAGACTAATATTGACAACTAAGATTGAAATGGAGATATACTGACAGTTCTGTCAAAGTCGTAAATTGTTTTCTGTCAAAACTGGTTGCTTATTTCATCTCTCAGTGCCCAGGGAACGTCCTTTTCAATATACTGTTAATAAAAAAAAATATTCTAATAAAAATAATATAATTTTGATTGGTTTAGTGAAAGGTCATAGCCATAAAGTATTTTGAGACATGACCCCAGATCACGTGACAACAAATCTCGCAACAACAATGCTTCGACAACAATGTTAATATAAGTTTTAATAATATCTCCTAAAATACAACAACAACAACAACAATAATAATAATAATAATAATAATAATAATAATAATAATAATAATAATAATAATAAACCCTAGATTTGGAATAAGTCGTCACTACGGACAAATGATCATTGTAGATAAATGACAATAAAATAAAGGAATATAATAATAATAATAATAATAATAATAATAATAATAATAATAATAATAATAATAACAAAGGCTAAATCTGCAGTAAGTCAACACTACGGACAAATGATCATCGTAGATATATGACAATATAATAAAGGAAAAGTATTAATAATAATAATAATAATAATAATAATAATAATAATAATAATAATAATAATAATAAAGGATAATTTGCAATAAGTGGACATTACGGACAAATGATCATTGCAGATACATGACATTTAAATAAAAGAAAAGGATCCAGGCAATTTACTCTGTCATAAAATCCCCGTTTTTTTAGCGAGATTTGATTATCGTTATAAGCTTTAGGGCGACGGAATATAATTCTCCGCTTCCCAAGCGTATTTAATTTTTCTATTAGCGTGAAGTGGCATTTCTCTGTGATGTGTTGAAACCAGTTTGTTTTGTCACAAAAAAGTGAATCGAAATATTATAACCAGGTTTAAATCTTCTCTTACAAAAGTGACTTGAATTATATAACCAGGTTTTATTAAATCTTCTCTTACAAAAGTGACTTGAATGATATAACCAGGTTTAAACACACGAAAGGTTATACGTGGGACTGGAATCAGAGTATTTGAACACAATATATGCTGTTCCTTTTTTATTTTCTAATTAAAAGACGAAACTATATAACGATAATTTTTAGTTTTCTGTAAAAACAGAACTATTGTCCATCCGTCCTCACTTTTTTCTGTCCGCCCTCAGATCTTGAACACGACTGAGGCTAGGGGGCTGCAAATTGCTATGTTAATCATCCACCCTCCAGTCATCAAACATACCAAATTGCAGCCCTCTAGCCTCAGTAGTTTTTATTTTATTTAAGGTTGAAGTAAGCCATAATCGTGCTTCTGGCAACGCTATAAGACAGGACACCACGGCTGGATGAGAGTTTCATGGGCCGCGGCTCATACAGCATTATACCGAGGCTACCGAAAGATAGATCTATTTTCGGTGGCCTAATTATACTCTGTACAGAAAACTCGACTGAGCCAAAGAAACGTCGGCGCATTTTTTACTTGTTTTATTTTCTATTTAAAGGCGAAGATGTATTACGATAATCTTTCCGTACAAATCCAACCATTTTTTTCCCCTGCTATAAAACATTTTCATCAAACGTTTCTTTATACATTTACGAAGTTTTTTTCCATATTTTTTAAAGGGCAACAATAAACGTTTCGTTCATTCAGCAACGCAGTTCGGAATGCTGGCAGCAGGCGTAGTATTGCCAGAGGCTGGAAATTTATGGAATAAAAAAAATGAGAAGGCTATTTTTGGCATATGAAACGAATTTTGTAATGCACTTGTGTAGAAAATCTAATTCTTTTCCTGGGTTGTTGACTGCGCTGAAAAGATTATGATTAAATGAGAGGGATGAAATGGGAGAAGGGTTGCAGGGAAAGATACTGACTGACGCTTCTGAAGAGGAGAGGGAGAGAGAGAGAGAGAGAGAGAGAGAGAGAGAGAGAGAGAGAGAGAGAGAGAGAGAGAGAAGGTCTATATATCGTAATATAAGACGACCCTATGTCGTCAGAGAGAGAGAGAGAGAGAGAGAGAGGTCTGTATATCGTCATTTAAGAGAACCTACGTCGAAAAAAGAGAGAGAGAGAGAGAGAGAGAGAGAGAGACAGACAGACAGAAGGTCTGTATGTCGCCATTTGAGACGAACCTATGGAGAGAGAGAGAGAGAGAGAGAGAGAGAGAGAGAGAGAGAGAGAGAGAGAGGTCTGTATATCGTCATATAAGACGAAGCTATGTCGAGAAAAGAGAGAGAGAGAGAGAGAGAGAGACTGAAGGTCTGTATGTCGCCATATGAGACGAACCTATGGAGAGAGAGAGAGAGAGAGAGAAAACGAAGGTCTGTATATCGTCATATATGACGAACCTATGTCAAGAGAGAAAGAGAGAGAGACACACACAGAGAGAGAGAGAGAGAGAGAGAGAGAGAGAGAGAGAGAGAGAGAGAGAGAGAGATTGCCTGTATGTCGCCATTTAAGACGAACCTATGTCAAGAGAGAGAGGGAGAGAAAGAGTTCTGTATACCGCCATAAAAGACGAACATATGGAGAGAGAGAGAGAGAGAGAGAGAGAGAGAGAGAGAGAGAGAGAGAGGTCTGTATATCATCATTTTAAAAACGGCACGAACCTGTCAAGAAGCATAATAATGAATTATGATTTATATGATATATGATACTTCGATACTAAAGACCTATGAAACATTTTTCTCATTTTGATATGAAGGATATTAAACCTTATTCTCCAACTCCAGAAAATAACAAAACAAATGCCGATAGCTTCGAAATAAACAACAACAACAGTAAGCTAACCTAATAACGTCCCTTGCCATGCAAGAATTAAAGTTGCTGTGATATTGCAGAGAGAGAGAGAGAGAGAGAGAGAGAGAGAGAGAGAGAGAGAGAGAGAGAGAGAGAGAGAGATAAAATTCTTTCAAACTCTCCCCACAGATTGAATTGGTCGTGCTGTATTAAGGATACAATGAATATGGATTATATGTATTTAGATCTACATATATTCAAGATTAAGCCCTAACTTTTACCATTAGGATGACCACAGACTGAGTACTAGCTATGAAAAAATGTAAGTCTCATCAATAATTATTGCACCAAACAGCTATTTTTTGGACCTTTCATGTTACGGATGTACAGACACACTTACACACACAAATATATACATAATATATATATATATATATATATATATATATATATATATATATATATATAATGATTAAAAACTTAATTTCATCGTCTTCACTGTATGGAACAACAGGGATTCAAAGTTAATAAAATGGGTTATTATGGATATACTTACGCATTCATATAAGTTAGGTTCTTTGGGCATAAAGGGCAGTCACATCTGATTCTGTGACGCTCATAGTACCTCTTACTGGAAAAGCAACATACCTGTAATAAAATACATTGCCTATTAGTCTCTACCTGACATCGCATACGACATCTTAAAAGCAAAATATCATATTCTGAAGTTTAATAAACCGAAGAACATCATGTTTACAAAGGTAATGGTATTATACTAATTGCCAAAATGATGAAATACGATCACGCAGAAATTGTTTTAATATGAAAGTGATTAAAAATAAAAGGAACAAATCTTTCATAGGATATATCAGCTCCATTTTCAATCTCTTCGGATCAATTCAATTAAAATGGCATTGTCAGTAAAATCAATTAGAAATAAATTCATCATACCGGGTGTTGTTTTTATCTTCTTAGCCAGACCTATGTAAATTAACAAAGGCCCTTCGCCCTGTAATCCTATTTCTCCATTAATTTCTGTAACTGATTATGCAACGTGACAATCAGCTAATCAACATTCTGCCTAATAACTTTTTCCAGTTGCAATTGCAACATATTGGAAATTGCCTCTATCTCGCTGTATCTTTACAGAAGTGTAATTGTTCCTCGAAATTTATTAATGTTACATAACCTTGTGTATGTAACTCCACTTCTTAACAATTTCAATATTTTTCAAACTTATCATAGTCCTAATCATTCTGTTGACTATGTATACTTGGCTAAATCTGGTTTTGTTACTTCCTAACCTCACCTCATCGAATTGAATAATTACAAATCTTAATACACATCAGAAATATTAAAATTCTGATAAATCTATCCAATCCTTCATCAGGAACTAGATGGAATTTAGCTATAACATTGCGAAATATTCCAGCGACATGCAAATCCATAAAAATCCTTTAATTTCCTACGTACAAAATTGAAACCACATATTTGCAGCGATGCATTCTTGCAACCCAGATGCGGCAAAAATTCAAATCATCGCAATTGGTGTCGGTAAAGAATTCCTGGATTCCATTTGAATTGTATCTGGCTGTTTGTGACGCGTATCTACAACTATCGAATATGATTGACAGTAATGGATCGACCATCTGAATAAGCAGGCATCGTTAGATCGCATCTACACTACAGTTAAAGGTGTCGGCAACATGTCACTGACATATCACAAACAAGTCAACGACAGAAGGGCAGTAAAAGATGTCGGCAACCTGTCACTGACATATCACAAACAAGTCAACGATAGAAGGGCAGTAAAAGATGTCGGCAACATGTCACTGACATATCACAAACAAGTCAATGACAGAAGGGCAGTAAAATAGGTCGGCAACATGTCACTGACATATCACAAACACAAGTCAACAACAGAAATGCTGTAAAAGATGTCGGCTACATGTTACTGATATATCACAAACAAGTCAAGGACAGAAGGGCAGTAAAAGATGTCGGCAACATGTCACTGACATATCACAAACAAGTCAACATCAGAAGTGCAGGAAAAGATGTCGGCAACATGTCACTGACACATCACAAACAAGTCAACGCCAGAAGTGCAGTAAAAATTGACTGCAACATGTCACTGACATATCACATACAAGTTGAAAATAAGTCGACGACATTGGTGGAGAACGAACCTTTGACCAATACTGGACACTCGTATGAAACACTGGTTAGACCTATCAATGTTATCAACTTCTGGTCGACATGTCTGTGATATCTATGCGATAAGTTACGCACGCGTTTATGGCATGTTTTAATATAGTATGGATGAACACTTATGCGTATCTAGAACATTTTCATAATTGCCAAAATACTTGTCAAGGTAGTCTCAATTAATGGAACAAGCTTTGCGCAATCTTAGAGTTAGTTTAATATCAATGTTTATGCCTACCACTATTAGGCTTGAAAATGACTTCAGACCCAATACTTGGTGATCAAGGCGTATAATGCCTGAAAAAATTCTAAATGATTTCAGATCTAATACTTAATGATCAAGGCATATAATGTCTGAAAGAATTCTAAATTACTTCAGATCTAATACTTGGTGATCAAGGCGTATAATGTCTGAAAGAATTCTGTCTCCTAATGCTGTGGGGATAATAATACTCTACAGCATTTAATTGGAATCTAATTCCACAATAAATTCCAATACCCTTAATATTAATAAACGTTTACTGTTTTGCTCCCCCTATATTAAGTAAACCTTTATTATGTAATAATTACCATTCACAGCTTGCAAGATTACTCTAACTATCGTTATGAAATCCTGGCAATTTATTATGACGTTAGGAAAGCCATATTAAGTCTGGCATAACACAAAAATTCAGTCATGAAATGAACATTCGTGGGTTGGCATATGTTTCACCTAGCGTCATACATCAGCGCATGCGCAGACGACAGACTAATTCGATTTCTGTCAAATCTAATCATCAGCAAGATATTCTTTAATTTATTTGTGGCAAATCCCCTCGAAGTGCATCAAAGGGTCTGTTGTCAATTAACGCTTGTTATATGAAAATTGGCTTTATGTGAATATTTCGAATATACAATTGTTTTCAGACGCCTTCCAATTACTGTCGACATATTCGTTACACCGTTTAATATCGAAAGGTCATCCCTTGTCGAGTTATTTTATTTAATGGTATTTCAACCTCATAAGTGGAATTATATCCTACAGTAGTTTGAGAATATTTATCTCATTCAGTTTAGATAGCAAAAGTTAACGGCTTTGCAATGCCGTTTATTGTACAAAAATTCGCTCTATATATATATATATATATATATATATATATATATATATATATATATATATATATATATATATATATATATATATACATACATATATACACACACACACACACACACACACACATATATATATATATATATATATATATATATATATATATATATATATATATATATATATATATATATATATATATAGCTGATAAAGCCCTTAAGCCCTTTCTTTCTAATACCTCTTCCCACCAGCTATCCAGCGCTTTCTAGATCTTCTCCCAACTGCTTTAACACATAACATAACCGCTCACTGTTTTCACCAAACCTACGGCCTTCCATTTATCCTCACATAAAAAAATCTTTATTAGCCCAATAATTCAGAGTCCCAGTGGTTCTCAATCTTTTTTGAGTGATGGCACCCTTACTAATGTAATCATTACCCTGGCACCCCTTCTCCACCATCCCACCATATCGCATGAAGTAACTTCTTATTTAATGAATAAAATTATTTTCCATACTACATATATATATGTGTGTGTGTGTGTGAACATATTAGAGTAGACACACTGATAATAATTATATGAAGACTTCTGCAAACTTTTTTTTTTTTTGGCAAATGTTCACCGAGATGATCTAGCCAAGACAAAACTCATGACAATCTTGCGGCACCCCTAGGCACTGTCTGTGGCACCCCAAGGTGCCACGGCACCTAGTTTGAGAACCACTGATTCAGACATACAATTTACAAAAGTTAATCGATCATTACTTGTTCACAGGACTCCACTTAATGAAAGTTCACTGAGATCTGTCAATATCTTTAAAAGGTGATTGTAAAAAAAAAAAAAAAAAAAAATACGCCGAAGTTTCTTCGGCGCAGTCGAGTTTCCTGTACAGTGTATAATCAAGGCCACCGAAAACAGATCTATCTTTCAGTTGTATAATTCTGTATGAGAAGCGGCCCATGGAACTTTAACCACGGCCCGGTGGTGGCCTGTCCTGTATCGTTGCCAGAAGCGCACGATTATGGCTAACTTTAACCTTAAATGAAATAAGAACTACTAAGGTTAGAGGGCTGCAATTTGGTATGTTTGATGATTGGATGGTGGATGATCACCATACCAATTTGCAGCCCTCTAGCCTCGGTAGATCTTAAGATCTGGGGACGGACAGAAAAGCCGGCGCAATAGTTTTCTTTTACAGAAAACTAACAGACGGACGAACAAACAAATTCACACAATTTCACCCCCTTTCCCCATTCGGATTTGGACTCACAAAGAAATCGAATAAAATTCCAGTGCCAATTATTCACCCCTATGTAAAAAAAAAAAAATATAAAAAAAATACCCTGTTCATTGAAACACACTGATAACCTTTTCAAACATTTTCGTGGAACGGAAAGTAAACGAAGCAGGTAAATAAAAAAAATACGTGTATACATAAATCCAAATGACTTTGTTTGCGGACGTATTTAAAAAGAAAATGAAAACTGTTTTCAGATGTACTCAAGACATTATAGAAGATTATGAATAATATAAAGGATATGGAACTTAAGGAAATCACATTCAGGAGGTAACTCCTAGCAAAAGAGAAAGTTATTATTCAGTGAAAAAAAAAAGGGTGGGGAATAAACTCGTAAGGAAAATAAATTTCTTCCTCGATTTGATCGAGCAAATAAACAGGGGGAGCAACATTTTCATGAGCAAATATTGTTTGGCTTGTATAAATGCTAACCTACCAGAGAGAGAGAGAGAGAGAGAGAGAGAGAGAGAGAGAGAGAGAGAGAGAGAGAGAGGAATCTTTCATGGATGGTTCTCCTCGTTAATTTTTTATAGAAATTTTTTGTTCATTTGTTTCCAGCCCTTTTATTATAATTATTGTAGGATGAAAGCCCTCAATATATACAGTATATATATATATATATATATATATATATATATATATATATATATATATATATATATATATATATATATATGTATATATATGTATATATATATATATATATATATATATATATATATATATATATATATATATATATATATATATATATATATATATGTATGTATATATATATATATATATATATATATATATATATATATATATATATATATATATATATATATATATATTTATTTTGCAGGCAACTACTTTCCTCATTTCCAATCAAGAGGATTAGAATCCTAATCACCAATTATTAATGACTCATATCCCTGCTGTATACATTTATTTAATGATTAAATTTATCATGACTTAAAGAGACAAACTATTTATCCATATGATATGAATTAATTGTCACATATGAAATTAATCTTTCTTATGGAAGATTATACAAAATATATATTATTAAGCCAACATCTCTCACATTTCAAAATAATATCGTGAATAACGATAGTTATTGATGATATTTTAACGCAAAAAGTGATCTAGAGTTGATTGGAAGGCTAGTGAATTAATTTGTCATTTTATAACATCTTTTTATAGGTAAAGACATCTTTTAAACTTTCGTAGAGAAAGTCTTATAACTTATGTTTCCATGAAGGCAACGGAAATACTACTTGATATTAAAAGAGAATTTATCTTTTTATATCAAGAAATATAATTATAACAATAAATTTATAAAATGCTAAATGGCATTAGATGGAACAAGATGGAAAGATGGAAAACCAGTTTTTCTTTCAAAATGTGTAATTACGATAATTCTTATAATAATTCTTATGATAATTCTTATGGTAATTTTAAAAACAGTGACAGCCCATAATTGGTAGCGTTGTTGGACCAAAGGAGAATTATAGTTTAAGAATTTGATAAGTAGTAAAAACTATTGCGAGAAGGATATGTTAATTTAGGAAATAAGATATCATTTGCGTCTGAAACGCCAACGTTAAATATTACTAAACATGAAGGCTGCCAATCGTGTATATGTGTATGTGTGTGTGTATGTATGTATGTGTGTATATATGTATATATATATATATATATATATATATATATATATATATATATATATATATATATGTGTGTGTGTGTGTGTGTGTGTGTTCATTACACAGAATTTATTTTATAGTTTTTACACAACCTCAACAAACTTAGAAATGATATATGCAATAAATCAGGTGATTTAAATCAGAAGGCCTCAAACTGCTGGACACGGTGGGTGGTACTTCACCTATAATCAACAGAGATTCTCAAAGTCTTGAAAACACACTAACATCCCTCAAGGATACGGCTTAAGGATACTGAAGGATACTACCTAACTCCTGATGCAGTTAGCTTTGTATGCAATATCTGTAGTAAGTATTCAACAAGGTACTTATTAAAAATGAACTGTTACGAAAAAATAATCAAATACTGTTTCATTCAATTTGACATTTTTCTCTTTTTACAATTCTTGCTGCTTTTTTCCATGATTTGCAATCCCGATAATTAAAGGTGATAAAATTGAGTTTTATTTGTTTGCATGGTAGAAAACTAGATACTTATTTATTCCTTTCTTAAAATTCTTTTATTTCAAATGGAAATATTTAGCTCCGCACCTCCGTTGATACCATTTTTTTTTCTTTTGGCACTGATTACTTCCAACCAAAAAGGAAAAGAAAAATAGCTAATAGCAAAACCCGTTATTTTAGAATAGAATGAAAAAAAAACTCCCTCCCTTCCCTATTAATGTTATTTATTCTTTTCATGCAAAAGTTTCTTGTGTTTTGCATTTCATTTTTTTTTTTTTGCTGCATTTACGTTCCGCTTCATTTCCGTAAAGTTGATCAAATTCAGACAGAACAGAAAGGAGGGAATGAAACTCGGAATTTTGCAGTTTCTACATTTAAAATTATATTCTAGTCGCTCTGTGATAAAGAAAAAGTTTTAAGAAAAAGTTAAGAAAAGAAAGAAAACTCTTTAAAGAAAGCATTTCCACTCCTTTTGTAATTGTCTTCCTCAGAACATTATCCAGATAATCAAAAGAGAAAAAGAGAGAAGAACAAAGAAGAGGGTTAATAGCCACTTACGAAAAATTACTTTTTATACATATTTTTCTTTCTTTTCATTTCTGTCTTCAGAGTGCCACGTTGTTTCCCATTTTCATTTCTTGATCATAAGTACCAAAATTTTTTACTATTTTTCTTTAATTTTCCTGTTCACCAGTCACAAATATTCCCACTTTTACTCACTCTTGTGAGGTAGCGTAATTTTTGTATTATCACCAAAATAAACACAGTATTCATTATATTCCTCGAAAACAGATGTTATGCTCTGACGAAAATTGTCCCTTTTTCTGCATAATCTTGCAAATTTTCTGTGCAGCTTTGGGACGCCTTTAAAATGCCACTTCAGTTGAACCAAGGCCAAGAGAAAGAGAATGTCTGCTCGCTTCCTCCCAAATCCCCCATGTAGGCGGAGCTTTGTCTACCCCCTTATTGAGTCAGCAGGTGAAGTGACGTAACGAACAGGTACCTCTAAGATACGTCATCGCCTACGTAGTTACCCCAGTGGGAGGCGACTCCACCCAACTGGGCAGACCTTGTCTCTCTTGGCCTTGGGTTGAACTAAACAGGTAATGAATTTCTCCGCGTTGGGTTCTGAAGTATCAGGATAACTGAATGACACTGTTACTTGAAAGCAACGCCGTTGACATTCGGGAAAAATCTCAATTTTAAATCTAAGGAAATGAGAGATGTTTTACGCTGAATAGATAAACTCATTTCTTAAAATAATATCAACCTTGGTCCAAAAATAAATGCTAAAATAAATCTTGAAAAAGCAGTCTCCTTGATAAAGATATGGTAGATACAAGCCATGATATACTTTGAATAAGCAAGCAACACGGGGTTGGCATAAGCTTTCGAATGGAAAGTTAACAGATTGAATGCACGAAGAGATTTTAGTTTTATTTTAGACCTGGAAATGAGCTGATTCGAAAAGGCAGCTATCTTCTGAGTACCTGCTGCTCAAAGAAGTCCCAAACAGAGTTAACAGATTGAATGGACGAAGAGATTTTCTGTGCCAATTTTCATGCCTGGAAATGAAGTGCAGCCCTCGAAAAAGACGAGTTATCATCTGAATACCTGTGGTTCAAGGAAGGTCTAAGGGATGTGAAACAGAGAAACCACGAAAATTTCTTAATATGCAAACAATGACGAAAGGGGATACCGGACTGCAAGAAGTGTTTCGGGAAAAATTATCTGAAATAGTCAGTGTATGCTTTAGATTTGAGAGAGAGAGAGAGAGAGAGAGAGAGAGAGAGAGAGAGAGAGAGAGAGAGGCTTCCGAAAGTAGGTGTCTGAAGGAGTACAAGAAGTGTTTCGGGAAAAATGATCTGATAAGGTCGGAACCAAATAAAGCGGTGGCTAATATACCGTTTACCCATGAAGCCTGAATCCCCAAATGACATTATATGTATTGAAAACAGCTATTCTTAACTGTAATTCCAAACGAAACATTAATACTTACCATCACAATTACAGGACGATCCATTCAGTGCCTTGGATAATCCCTAGCTAACCTAATTAATGGACTTGACGAGAGTCAGTAGATGCATTTTGGAGAGTGAATTATTATAGGACCCAGATAGGATAGATACTGTATATATTAAATGAAGGTCGCGCATTCCACCTGTCAAGCGTTAAGGGATGTGAATACTAATGGTTAGCAAATATGAAGGGTATTTGGTCACTGTTGTTGACACGGACAGCCAAAACTTTGTGCTATAAACGAGGCGATATGTTCAATTTTTTTATGTTCTCGTAAACGTATTTTTATATTTTTTTTATAAATAAAGAACAGGATTCTATCTAAAGAGAAAAAAGCAGCTTTACTTTAAATCACAGTTTTAAATATAAAAATCTTTAACAAAAGGTTATGATTTTTGTTACGTTTATATGATTACTATTCATGTCTATTTTTTTCATTATATTTATTTAATAATGATAAACCTGTTGCAGTTAATTATGACTTAGGAGCAATATTTTTTTGTATAACTGTTTAACAAGTATTCAACTCACCTACTTGTCATTAAAGGATTATTGATAATATCTAGCAATTACTTTAGTAGAATTTTTTAACTTAAGCAGAGAGAGAGAGAGAGAGAGAGAGAGAGAGAGAGAGAGAGAGAGAGAGAGAGAGAGATGGGGGGGAATTTATTTGATCGTGAATTTTGTGCATGCATGATATGTTTAGTAAAACAATAAACATGCACAAGATTTAATGCGCAGACAAATTTCCAATCCAAAAGGCTTTCTATTAATGACAAACACACAAGCAAGCTACACTCGGGTTTGTTCAAGTGTTTGTGCTGAAAATGCAGTCTCAAAAACAATCGACCTCAGTGACATTGAGTAATATTTGTCGGTTGTATCTGCCCTTTCAGGTCAGTAAATTTTTACGTCGTTAATCAGTCAGGATAGTGTCTTGAAATCACAAATTACCTCCTAAGGTTACTGTTGTTTATGATGAATTTTATTTTATGTCAAGTCAGCGTTACATAAGAAGAAATGTATTATTATTATTATTATTATTATTATTATTATTATTATTATTATTATTATTATTATTATTATTATTATTATTATTATGTAATATTGAAGAAAGGACCAATATATAATTAAAAAAATTATAAAAAATATCTTTGACACTGTTCCTTACCTCATCTTATCTGCCAAGTCATCTGTTTCTCCAGCAAACCATATAAAAGCATGTAGGCAACTTGTTCCACACACGCAGCAAACAGTTTGATACAAGTCAATAACTTACTGGCAATACTAACCACTGCTTCGTGCTAATAATTTCCACCATTTGCTTAAGATTCCTTATCCACATACCGTTGTTGACTTGTTTACAACCTGTTTATGATATGTATGCAACAGGTTGACGACACGTCTTGATGACATGTTTTAGAGTGTTGTGGACCCATCTTAAGATTCATGCTGACGCTATATGCTTAGGATTCCTTATCCACATACTGTTGTTTACTTGTTTTCGACCTGTTTATGATGTGTATGCAGTAAGTTGACGACACGTGTTTACGACATGTTTTAGTATGTTGTTGACCAAACCTCAGATTTATAGTACATATGCTAACGCTACGAAAGAATTACCCATTAGCTTTCCTCGCGGAGGCAATTGTTCAACTAATCGGTGTTATACACCACATTTTCAATAACCACATGGCAGATGGAAATTGTCATAGATACTATTAAATTATTATATGAAAATATAATTAGATAGCCATGTAATTTCACAATTAATTACATTACGAAACTTTTTCGTTGACTGTCTGTTGATTACAGTGAGAGATTGAGTATTAGCAGGTACTGATGAAACAGTAACAGGAGGAAAATACTAAATATTTTATATTAAACTGGATAAATGGTCCAGCTTCACAAAAGGGATATCGCCACATTATTTAAGATATCGCCACTGACACTGAAATATTCTTGTACCACTCTAGGCATTAATCTCCCAATATTTACTGACTTATTATTATCCCATGATCACAGCCTTAATTCAATGTAAATAATAATTAATAGCTAATTGAATCCGCCTGTTAATCAAAACACAGGCTTTGTTGCATTACGAATTAACACTCTGAATCTTTACTGACGAGTCAGCAATTTTTATTTCGAGCAATACGATGTGATTAATCTCACGAGAGAAAATGAATCACTGCTTAATTACCGTAAAATATATCATATCAGATTAATTAATTCTGTGACAGCTTATCCCGATGTATATCCGTTCATAAATCCCATTCATTTATTAATGGCTGTTGTGAAAATCATTGTTCAAAATGGGTTCGACTCCGGTGCGCTAATTTTAACGCCGTTGGTGGTTGCAATTTAACTGTCTTTATACTGACAAGTAAAAATGAATAATCAAAGGAATTAATACTCACAAAATAAAAAAGTATTGCTTCAATGGTATTTATACTCACAAAACAAAATCACAGTCAAATTAGGCAACCAAGAATGTCCAATCATTTCTTTTTTTTAAATCAGAAGGGAACATTTCGAGAAAATTAACATTTTAAAAGTGAGTGGAAAAAGGAAATAAAAACATGCAAATGTATCCGTCTTATCAATATCGTTATTGGTTATGAGAAAAAGATCCTTTTAGTGAAAATCTTTTTTTCTATTTTCTGTCTGTTACATTCATACATCTTCAGAGACTAAAATATTTTCACAGCGCTCTTCTCAGCTTACGAAAGCTCCTGCTACTATCGTCTTCAGAATGTCCTTGTGATATGATTTTCAGTCATATGACGTGATTATATATCTCAAATCCTTTAATCTCGTTCAAAATTATCGTATACCTCAGCAGGTTCCTCGTAAATCCTTTGGATACTTTCAGGCTGGGGATTTTCAGTAATCCTTCTCACGCGGTGCTTAACCCTTCAGGGACGAGCTAAATATATATATATATATATATATATATATATATATATATATATATATATATATATATATATATATATATATATATATATATATATATATATATATATATATATATATATATATATATATATATATATATATATATATATTAAAAACAAACCCCCATACAGGGCAAACTTTAAGGTTGGCCAATTTAAAAAAAAAAAAAAAACAGAAAGATGAAGATAAGCAAGTGCACACAGTGTAAGAAAAAAAACCCTAAACAATTTTCTGTACCTTCCACGGGAAGTTGAAAGTGAATATTTACAACCCCGTCTTTTCCAAGACAATCTTAAGTTATGCTATGCAGCTTAATCTTCTGACCAGATCTAATAGGCCTGACTCAGTTAGAATTCAATTGTTGTTGATGTTGGCTACACTACCAAATGTCTTGTTTGCCTGAATTGTGGGTAATGAATTTATTTATAAATTCCCTTAGATTTTACTTTACGTTTTTCAGTTTTCTGTAAAAGAAACCTACTGTCCTTGCTTTGTCTGTCCATCCGCACTTTTCCTGTATGCCCACAGATTTAAAAACTACTGAGGCTAGAGGGCTGCAATTTGGTATATACATCATCCACCTTCCAATCATCAAACATACCAAATTGCAGCCCTCTACCCTCAGTAGTTTTTATTTTATTTAAGGTTAAAGTCAGCCATAATCGTGCTTCTGGCAACGATATAGGCCAGGCCACCACTAAGCAGTGGTTCAAGTTTCATGGGCCGCGGCTCTTGCAGCATTATACCGAGACCACCTAAAGATAGATTTATTTTCGGTGGCCTTGATTATACGCTGTAGCGGCTGTACAGAAAACTCGATTGCACTAAAGAGACTTCAGCGCATTTCTTTATTTGTTTTTTTTTTTCAAGAATCGGTATTTACCGAGAAAATATAATTGGAATTAATTTTAAAATGCCTCTCATTTCAGATCTTTCACTGAAATGTCGTAATAAGTCATTCTGACCTTTCCCGAGGTCATTATAAAACATTGACCTTGACACGGAAGTTCTAAAGTTCAGTGGGAGAGAAGCTGATGCCATTCAATTCTCTCGCTCATTATATTTAATTGTCTAATTTTCACGGGAAGGTTTCAGGCCGCTTCTTTTAACGAGGCTATTTATGAGAGAGAGAGAGAGAGAGAGAGAGAGAGAGAGAGAGAGAGAGAGTGTATCTTTGATCCCAGTAACTGAATTTTGTTTTTCAGGACGTGTGGTATAGAATATACGAAATACCATACAAAGAGAGAGAGAGAGAGAGAGAGAGAGAGAGAGAGAGAGAGAGAGAGAGAGAGAGAGTCGTTGATATCACTGTTTTGGTTTAGAAGTCATACCATACAAATCATACTTAACAACAGGAAATAAGCTCATTCCTAGGACAGAGAGAGAGAGAGAGAGAGAGAGAGAGAGAGAGAGAGAGAGAGAGAGAGAGAGAGAGGCTTTGATGTAAGTCATTGATCTGTGTTTTTCAAGACATACCATAAAAACCACACATCTGAGAGAGAGAGAGAGAGAGAGAGAGAGAGAGAGAGAGAGAGAGAGAGAGAGAGAGAGAGAGAGAGAGTTGACATCACTGTTTTTTTGGCATACCATAAAATTCATACCATTATGGCTCATTCCTACTGGTACGAATCATACTTAACAATATGAAATAAGCTCATTCCTAGGAGAGAGAGAGAGAGAGAGAGAGGAAAGCCTTTGACATACCGGTACAAATCATACACAACAATACGAAATTATCCTCATTGCTATAGTTACTCAGACTCAAACCCGCTTTACAACTTACCCTTAACAATATTCAGGGACCCCATTTGTTATTCATAGGATACACCGTTTGCCGGATCTCTCAGCGTTTCATTTCTATTGTTAGCACGGAGGCAGAAATGTCCAATTTGCATTCCCGTCCTACGCAGAGGTAAATATTTCATTTTCATTCACAGTCACGGGAAACAGACTCCGGAGTATGTTGAAAGGTGAGGCATGCGAAATGATTAATTGACAGGAACGTGCATAAAGGAGTATATATGTTAATGTAATGGAGGGGTAATGCATATGAAAAAAAAGGACCAATGTATGTATGAATGTATGTATATACACACACATATAAATTATATATGTATGTCGTATGTGTGTGTGTTTATGTATAACTGAATCTCGAAAATATGGAACATGATGAATATATTAATAAAGACAAAATCCACGAAGGAAAGAGAAACACTGGAGTGCTGCGAGGCCTTTCGACTGTCGTCCTTAGCAGGCCGAAGAAATATAAAAACGAGTTCACAAAGAAAGTTCATTTATATGACAGATGGGGATTCCAAAGGAAAAAATATGTACCTGGAATCCATCACAATATATATATATATTAGCGACACAAAATTCCTCATGACGGCTCTATCTAAAGAAAAAAAATATGATATTTCAGAAAGTGTTTCAGCAGCTGAATACTGTAGCTGAAGGTATTCTTTCAACGCCGGTGAACGGAAAGAATTCTAACTTTTGAGCGTTGATGAATTGTGTAAAAGGTCATAAAAATGCAACGAGTGTTTCGCTGATAGCGTCAGGCCTCTCAAAAAGAGATGGATCTAAGGTTATTGATCTCCCGGATAAACCAGAGAGAGAGAGAGAGAGAGAGAGAGAGAGAGAGAGAGAGAGAGAGAGACTATAACAAAATTGGTGAATGAAGTTTATCAAAAAATAAAAACTAAACATTGCACTATATGAAGAGAGAGAGAGAGAGAGAGAGAGAGAGAGAGAGAGAGAGAGAGAGAGACTATAAAAAAATTGGTGAATAAAGTTTCACAAAAGAATAAAAATAAAAACTAAACATTACGCTATGTGAAGAGAGAGAGAGAGAGAGAGAGAGAGAGAGAGAGAGAGAGAGAGAGAGACTATACCAAAATTGGTGAATGAAATTTACCAAAAAATAAAAGATAAAAGTAAACATTACACTATATGAAGAGAGAGAGAGAGAGAGAGAGAGAGAGAGAGAGAGAGAGAGAGACTATAAAAAGAGAGAGAGAGAGACTATAAAAAAATTGGTGAATAAAGTTTCACAAAAGAATAAAAATAAAAACTAAACATTACACTATATGAAGAGAGAGAGAGAGAGAGAGAGAGAGAGAGAGAGAGAGAGAGAGAGAGAGAGAGAAAAGAAGAGGAGGCGAATTATCTCTATATTTCCGAATCATTTGATTTCATCACGGTTAACAACGGCGGTAAGGGTAGACTAATTTTTAGAAGCGAAATGTTAAAATATAAAACTGCTTTATAATTTGATCCTGATAATAATCGTATCACTATTTATTAGAAAAGTTTACCAAAGGATCAGTTTTTTTATCTGACCTTACGAAGGGAAGATTCCTTTTCATATTTCATACAACCTCTAATTGGTCAGTAGGTCGTGTCAGTTTAGCCTTTTCAACTCTGCGCGTCCTGCTTGCAGCTCTCTCTCTCTCTCTCTCTCTCTCTCTCTCTCTCTCTCTCTCTCTCTTTCTTACACTTGACTGGCATCTCTCTCTCTCTCTCTCTCTCTCTCTCTCTCACTTGACTTCTCTCTCTTATGTCTCCTCGGATCAACCAGTAAGTCTTTGAGACATCCTAATTCTTGTAACTCCTTGTAACACACACACACACACACACACACACACACACACACACACACACACTCTCTCTCTCTCTCTCTCTCTCTCTCTCTCTCTCTCTCTCTCAGTGCCATTAGTACATCAAACAAGGAAATTATGATAATTTTCATGGAAGTCATCATACGTCTGGCATGACTATTTTTACCAAAATTATGGCTTCTATTTCAGAATGACACACAAAAAAAAAAAAAAATCATGGGAATATATGATTTCAATATGAGATTTATTTCTTTTCCAAAAAACAAAGTATATGAAGAATGAGAACGGAAATTAACGGTCATGTCTCCATCCACTAATATCGAGTATCCAGTCGGGAAGAGCCACGTGTCACATCGTGATTGG
>NC_089762.1:44685890-44735890 GCF_040412425.1 Macrobrachium rosenbergii | reverse complement strand
CAAGTTCTTGTTCTGTATTGCAATTTCGAGCGAATGCTGCACCCGTGGAAAACAGGTACCATTTTTTGAAGAAGTTTTGGAATTGTACATAATTTCAAACCTGGAAATAATTCTGTGGCCAGGATAATTGTTATTAAAACAGGAAATAATTATGTGATCAGATTAACTGATAATAATTTTTCTATGGGTGTTTTTTTATTTCAAACTAGAAATTATTCTGTGGCCTGTTTAATTAGTGTTAATTTTTCTAAGGGTTTTTTTTTGTTACTCTAAACTTGAAAATTATTCTGTGACCTGGTTATATTATGATACTATTTCTGAGGATTTTTTTTTTCTTTTAGACCTGGAAATTATTTTGTGACCTGGTTAGTTAATGTTATCATTATTACGGGTGTTTTTTCTTCTTTAAACCTAGAGATAATTCTGTGACCAGGTTAATTGGTGATAATATTTCTAAGAGTGGTTTCTCATGTTAAACTTCGCATTAGTGCCTTGACTAGGTTAACTGAAATGTAG
Source organism: Macrobrachium rosenbergii (assembly GCF_040412425.1). Lineage (NCBI taxonomy): Eukaryota > Metazoa > Arthropoda > Malacostraca > Decapoda > Palaemonidae > Macrobrachium > Macrobrachium rosenbergii. The sequence continues at coordinate 44,735,374 of NC_089762.1, read as the reverse complement.
GAACTAGATAGAATAGACAGAAATGAGTGTTACACACATTGAACATCTGTATTTGGAAATCAATATTACCCATATATATGAATAAGTGTATTTGGAAATGAGTATTACCCATATATATGAATAACTGTATTGGAAATGAGTATTACCCATATATATGAATAACTGTATTTAGAAATGAGTATTAACTATATATATGAATATCTGTATTTGGAAATGAGTATTACCCATATATATGAATAACTGTAGTTGGAAGTGAGTATTACCACATATATGAATAACTGAATTTGGAAATGAGTATCACCCATATTTACGAACAATTGTATCTGGAAATTATTATTATCCATCTTTGTTAAATAACTGGTTACAAGAGATAGGATAAAAAGAAGTCAGGTTTTCATACTTTAAAATAATGGTATCAGGGAGAGAGAAAAAAAAAACAGGTTTTATAATTAGACAATACCGAAGATTCTACCAAACACCAAAAGGGATTAGATTAGGGAAAGAAACATCTTTGCATTTTTTTCCTTACAGGGTGAGGAGAAGGTGAGGAAGGCTAGCAGGTCAAGACAAGTTATGATTTAAAGAGGAAAGATTCTTCTTGCATTCTAGGTCAACTGGGACCCAATCAAGACAAACCTATCGCTTTGTATTGAAGGAGGGTTGGGTAATATCGAAACGTCAAAACGCCAAACTGGTACACAGGGCTTGGCTGGGCATTCAGATGCAAAAGTAGCGAACAAAGTTTTAGACAGTCGTATAGTTTCTCTCTCTCTCTCTCTCTCTCTCTCTCTCTCTCTCTCTCTCTCTCTCTCTCTCTCTCTCTCTCTTATGGAAACAACCTTCTTGAAATGATCGATCCTTGCTAATGGCAAATGATATAACTTTCGTGTCATAAATAATCTTTTAGATCATTAGTTACTGGACGAAAAGAAATTTCAGTGGACTCGTTTAGAAGTTTAGAATTATACTTAATCTACTGTCTTATTATTATTATTATTATTATTATTATTATTATTATTATTATTATTATTATTATTATTATTATTATTATTATTATTATTATTATTATTCTGAATCTTCAAAATTTTCCTTATAATACTTTTCTCTTCCACGTTAACATTGGACAATAATCGCCCAATATTAACGTAGAAAAGGAAATAATTGTAAGGAAAATTGAGAAAACTCAATATAAAATTAACGCAAATGATGTAACCATTATATTTAATTTAACAGGACTTGTTTCAGACAGGATCATCTCCTCCTCCTCCTCCTCTCCTCCTCCTCCTCCTCCTCCTCCTCCTCCTCCTCCTCCTCCTCCTCCTCCTCCTCCTCCTCCTTCTTCTTCTTCTTCTTCTTCTTCTTCTTCTTCTTCTTCTTCTTCTTCTTCTTCTTCTTCTTCTTCTTATTATTATTATTAGGGAGGAGACCTTCTCTCAGGGCTTTTGCACTAAAAATTATAGCTGTTTCCACGGCATTTAATTTATACAGTCTTCTCTATTCTTCTCATTTCTCTATTCTTCTTACATTTTTCATGCTGATGAAAAAAAAGATAATAAAAAGAATAGAGAAGACTATGTATAAATTAAATGGCGTGGAAAAAGTTTATTATTATTATTATTATTATTATTATTATTATTATTATTATTATTATTCTGATACGACGGATACACCGAACTATCGACATTATCCGGACAGCATTCTTGACAATTACCATCCCTCTCCCAATTACGAACGCGCCGCTGCTCTTTCAACCCTCATCATTTATCGAGCGCTTCAATGAAGAGCATAATGCACCTACTGATCCCTCATAAAAGGGCAAAGGGCATTTCGTATGAAAATTACGCGAAGTGAACCTGACATCATTTCGTGAACCCGACATCAATTTTATGAACCTGACATCAATTTTACGCGACGGTTGATGACGACGACCGCCGATGATGATGATGATGACCTCTCTGCGCCAATTGGGAATTCATGCGACATAAAGTGCCCTGTAGTGCCCTGTTCGGGGTAGGGGGTGGGGGGTAGGGGGTGGGGAAGGACTTTTAAATTGAAAGCGTTTAACGACCAGTACTGAATCATACACTTGTGTTTGGGAGGTCGTTTCGGATTTATTCTTTGCATTAGGGGGGACTGTGACAATAAAATTGGACTTGTCATTTCGGCAGGGTTTCATATGATATCCATTGAGTGTTGTTGCCGAATTCGGAGCTGCCAATTAGCAGGGCATAAATAAGCCGTTTACAGGTTCATGACTGACCTGGGCTTTTGTTATGATAATGGAAGGTCCAAAAATGTTAAGTTTTTTCAGTTCATTCAAAAAATAGTTGTATTATTATTATTATTATTATTATTATTATTATTATTATTATTATTATTAGATTCTTTTTATGGAATATTGATGTATTTTCTCACAAATGAATACGAGAAATATTTATGTAAGACCTTAAGTTCAATACAAACTGATTAACTTGCATAATTATTATTTACTTGTAATCGTATAAATCAATGCCTGTAACTATACACATTATACACATATATGCATATATATATATATATATATATATATATATATATATATATATATATATATATATATATATATATATATAATATATATATACACACAGTATGTATATATATATATATATATATATAAATATATATATATATATATATATATATATATATATATATATATATATATATATATATATATATATATATACATACATACATACATACATACATACACATACATATGATCCACCTCAAAAGCAACTACCAAGCGTTTTTGACAATTCTGTCTCTTCCCAACATACCGACCAATAATTGATTTACTTGTTAACAAGACTGACATGATGAAAAATTTATACAAAATCAAATATGAAAATTAGGTAAAATTCATATGTGTTTCATTCATCTGCTTTCGTTCGTAACTTCCTTAAGAAAGTATTAAGTTCCGAGAAAAAAAAAAAACTGGAAAAACGAAACTCCAACAAGGGTTTTAGGGTCCCTTAATACGCTAGTTTGTTACCCTGATGAGACGCTGCTGATTCCATTTCCGCCAAGTTTAGCACAGTCAGCCAAAAGTCGCTGAGGAAGGGAAATCATTTTTTTCTGGGTAGCAGTCATCTCTTGATGCTCTTCACGTTTCTTTCCGGTTATACAACACACATTTCCAGTTTCTTTTCTTTGTTTCGTGGGTAAAAATATGTGCATAATTCTGACTAAGATATCGAATTATACTTTGATCTTTATACAAACTATGATGTGAGATATATGACGCACTGAGTTAGTTATCAAGTATATGTCATTTGGAACATATTTTAAGTCTAATTGTCTGCTGTGAAAGGAAATACAAGCGTCAAATAGAGCTTTGTAAAATGCTTTGAATTTAGAGTCTTTTAACATGCAGAAAAATTTTCAAGCTTTGTAAAATACTTTGAATTTGGAGTGTTTTAACATGCAGAAAAATTGTCAAGCTTTGTAAAATACTCTGAATTTGGAGTCTTTTAACAGGCAGAAAAATTGTCAAGCTTTGTAAAATGCTCCGAATTTAAGAGTCTTTTAACAGTCAGAAAAATTTTCAAGCTTTGTAAAATACTCTGAATTTAAGAGTCTTTTAACAGTCAGAAAAATTGTCAAGCTTTGTAAAATACTCTGAATTTAGAGTCTTTTAAGATGCAGAAAAATTGTCAAGCTTTGTAAAATACTCTGAATTTAGAGTCTTTGAACAGGCAGAAAAATTGTCAAGTTTTGTACAACACTCTGAATTTAGAGTGTTTTAACATGCAGAAAAATTGTCCAGCCTTTGTAAAAATCTCTGAATTTAGAGTCTTTTAACGGGAAGAAAATTTATCAGCCAGATTCTTATTTATTTCTTATCTATTTCAGACAGATTCTCATTTATTTCTTATCTATTTCAAAGTCCACTTGTCCACTGGGAAATGAAATGCAAACGCGATCCCGGAATCTGATACACAAACAGCTTTTGCTGAACACCTTAGATGAAGAATCTTTTAACATGTAGAAAAATTGTTCTGCTGAATTTTCTAAGTATTTGGTAGAATACTTAGAACGAAAAGACCTTGTCAGAAGTTTCATTATTTCTTTTTTATTTCAAACTCCAATCGTCGACAGAGAAAGGAAGTACAAACTCGATCCTGGACTTTGATATACTAACAGTATTTGTAGAATACCTTGGATTCAGAATCTTTTAACATGCAGAAAAATTGTCCAGCTAAATTCCTATGTATTTGGTAGAATACTTCGAATGAAAAGAGCCTATCAGACATATTCCTTTGATACATTAACAGAATTTGTTGAATACCTTGGATTCAGAATCTTTTAACATGCAGAAAAATTGTCCAGCTAAATTACTAATTATTTGGTAGTATACTTCGAATGAAAAGAGCCTATCAGACATATTCCTTTGATACACTAACAGTATTTGTAGAATACCTTGGATTCAGAATCTTTTAACATGCAGAAAAATTGTCCAGCTAAATGCCTAATTATTTGGTAGTATACTTCGAATGAAAAGAGCCTATCAGACACATTCCTATCTATTTCAAAGTCCAGTTGTCTACTGAGAGAGGAAATACACACGGGAACCAAGGCTTAGATACACAACCAGTTTCTTGGGCCTGTCCGTCCTCGGAATGAGAAATGCATGATACAAGAAACCCAAAATGAAATTTGTAAGGATCTGTCGCATGTCAGATCTGAGCCCCGGATTCGGGAGGGTTGGTGAGGAACGTCCAACAAATGCTTTAGTAGCGAGGTTTAATATTTTACACTCGGGATATACTTTTTTTTATATTTTTTTCATTTTTTACAGAATTGTTAGACGGTATTTATGAGTCTGATATCGAATTTGCATAAAATATTTAGGTAATTATTTTCTACACATTTACATATTTTTATCTTGTTAATTCGGGCGATGTTAGTATCTCCACTCTCATCAAGAAGACAAAAGCAGCTTTAGTTTAGAATTATCAAATAGCATAATATCAAAAGAACGATGAAAAAAATAAATTTACTCAGTAACAGCCAGACTTCAGGCAAATGTCCAGAGGAAATTTTTGAGAAGTATTAAGAGCGTTTCATTCCACGATCTAATTAACATTTCACGGTAGTTAGATTCAGGAATAGAAACAGATGAAGAAATTTGACACGAGCGGCCGACCCTGTTTACAGCGGGACTGATATGGTCGAAAGAAGAAGGTACTTAGGTTCAAACCTACAAAGGTAGAATACAACAGGAAAAACACAAATATCTCATAATCTAAAATAAAATTACTAGGTTTTCACACTTACAAGCGATAAGAAATCACGTTTTATTTTGTGAGCGAAAACAGACAACAAAACTGTACATCAAAATCACTTCTAGATCGATTCTACAAACGCATCATTGGAAGGTTATTGAAAATATGTTTCCCTAAAGATTTGAAAACTTATTTGCCATAATATTTCTACTTCTTTAAAGTGATTATAAAAAATACACACATGCACACATAAACACACACACACACACACAAGCATACATATCTGTCCCCCCTCGCCATTGTAAATCCGAGAGTCTGAATCTCAACGCGGGAGTTCGAGTTATTTGTTTACGTGTGAATTTAAGGCTTTGTGGTGACAAAGGTTTCCCCCCAAAAAAAAAGTCTGAGGAAATCGTGAAGTTGGGAGGCCAATGTGGCTCTTATTTATATAATACATATCTGATGAAATTGGTCTTTATTTTTTGTTAATTCCACAACAGAATAAGTTTATGCTTTCTGAAATATCCGATCATATTTGTCCCTCAGTTTGCAATAATTTGAATGAGTCTTAAAATGGAGAAACAAATCCACAATTATGTATATGTACATAAACAGATTTATTTTAAATATATGTTCATATTCATAACTGCGGATTTGTTTCTCCAATAATTTCATTGTTTTCCATTTCAATTTTTAGTTAACGATTTTGCCATGGAATCGTACCTAATTTGTTTAGTGTTGAATTTGCAGTATCAGAATAGAACTTAATTGCTCTTATCACAATAAATTATAATGCCATGCAACTCAAGAATATATAACGAAACCATAACTTTTTCTTGTACAAAATCGGTAAATGCAGTTTCCAAACATGTGTAAAAAGAAAATGGTGAATTCGTTTTCTGAAAAAAAAAAAAAAAGTGTTGAAATGGTAACCTCTCCTTACAAGGTAAAACTGAAGGAAGAAGAAGAAGAAGAAGAAGAAGAAGAAGAAGAAGAAGAAGAAGAAGAAGAAGAAGAAGAAGAAGAAAGAGGAGGAACGTTCATGAGAGAAGACCATAAATCTTCGGCAATTTCCTCTATTCATATCCTAGCTATTGCGGCAAAGTGCGCCATCTGCGAGAGATGCCTTAAATTACAGCGTGTTGTAAGAATCTCACGTTCCACGATTTTTAAGCAACGCGAAAGCTCCACTTTTTAGTTTTCTGTAAAAGAAAACTATTATGGAGATGGCTGGCAGTCTGTCCGTCCGCACTTTTTCTGTCCGCCCTCAGATCTTGAAAACTATTGAAGCTAGAGGGCTGCAAATTGGTATGTTGATCATCCACCCCCAATCATCAAACATACCAAATTGCAGCCATCTAGCCTCTGTAGTTTTTATTTTATTTAATGTTAAAGCCAGCCATGATCGTGCGTCTGGCACCTCTGTAGGTGCCAACATCACAGGCCAACACCGGCCGTGGCTGAGTCTCATGGTCCGCGGCTGACAGTTTCATGGGTCGTGGCTGAGAGTTTCATACAGAATTATACGCTGTACAAAAAACTCGATTGCGCCGAAGACTCTTCCGCGCATTTTTTATTTATTATAGAACGACTCAAATAAACTTTGGACATTACAATGAAAAGCTCCGAGTTTGTTACAAGGATTGCAATGATTAATTACTGTTCTGTTTAGAGTCTAACTTTAAATTCATCATGGAAGATCGTTCAAATATTGCTGTTAGTATAGGCTTCCCATGTGAGACAATAAGAAACCTTGAGTTTTTTTGCAAGGATTGCAGTGATTAATTATTATTTTTTTAATATTATTATTATTTTTTTTATTCATTGTGAAAGATCATTTGACTATTTCTCTTACTATAAGCTTACCAAGTGATAAACCTGCTTGTTGCCCTCTGGTGATTTTAACATATTTTTTTCTTAAAGGAAATTTATATAAAACTATATGAAAAAACTTTTATACTAAGGTTAATTTGAACTGAATTGAATAGATTACAGAATTTAGGCCAAAGGCCAAGCACTGGGACCTAAGAGGTCATTCAGCGCTGAACGGAAATTGACAGTAAAAGGTTTGAAAGGCGTAACAGGAGTAAAACCTCGCAGTTCCACTATGAATCAATTGTTAGGAGAGGGTGGAGAGCAAAATGGAAGAAAGAGAATATGAAAGGAGGCACAGTAAAAAAATAAAAAAAAAAAAAAACGAAAGTGGTTGCAGCTAGGGGCCGAAGGCACGCTGCAAAGAACCTTAAATAATGCCTACAGTGCACCGCAAGAGGTGCACTGACGGCACTACCCCACTAAGGGAAGGTTAATTTAGACCGACATGACTTGATATATCATGAGATAGAGGAGATAGGAAGATATTTAGAAATGTTAGGCTTTGGGTAAGAAATAGATTTACATAAAATTATAGGAAAAAAATTTTTTTTCTTCACGTTAACTTGATAATTCATATGGCGGAGGGAGATAGATTCAAAAATTACAGGCAAGAAATAAATATGAATAGCTGATTGTTCTAACTGTTTTATATCATACACACCTGCATCCCAAATGACATTGCGTAATGGCTATTGCATGCTTTTTCAGTCTATAAAATGCCCTTACAACCAACTGACCAAAGCGAAAAACAAGCCAGTCTAAAAAAAAAAAAAACTCGGCATTCAAGTTCTCTTTCCCATAACGACATGAAGAAAACAAACAAACAAACAAAAAACTGGCGTTTTCTCAATGAATAGTTTATCGGGACTTTCGGCCACCAATGCTACTCGACTTTCGATACTGACAGATCCGGTATGAAAACTCCAGATAAATTGTCGACGACACGAAGTATTTTTTTTTTTTCTGACTTGGTTTGTGTGTGTGTGTGTGTGTGTGTGTGTGTGTGTGTGTGTGTGTGTGTGTGTCCTGACTCCATGTTTTGCAAATGGCAGCTTCGATTTTTATTCCCATAACAAGCAGACTTGTTTCCGAAGATGCGATGAAAAGGGAAATCATATTTTTTGTTTTTAGTTTTCTGTTAAAGAAAACTACTGAGATGGTTTCGTATGTCCGTCCGCCCTCAGATCTTAAAAACCTCCGAGGCTAGAGGGCTGCAAATTGGTATGTTGATCATCCACCCTCCAATCATCAAACATACCAAATTGCAGCCTTCTAGCCTCAGTAGTTTTTATTTTATTTAAGGTTAAAGTCAGCAATGACCGTACGTCTGGCAACGATATAGGACAGGCCACCACATGGCCGTGGTTAAAGTTTCATGGGCCGCGGCTCACACAGAATTATACGGAGACCACCGAGAGATAGATCCATTTTCGGTGGCTTTGATTATACGCTGTGCAGAAAACTCGATTGCGCCGAAGAAACTTCGGGTTAATTTTATTTTCTGACTCCAGCTTTGCAAATGGGAGCTTCGATTCACAATCCCCTAACAAGCAGACTCGTTTCCGAGGATGCGATGAAAAGGTTCTTATGCGTGGTTCTGCTTCGATCGACTCCTGCTATTTCTAAAACCTTGCTTTCGTGCTTTCGAAGTCATGGTGAGCGTTTTAGATGATGGTATTCGAATTGCTTAGTTGAGACGGCTATTAATGACGTAGTTAATTAAAAAGAAAATATGACCTTTATATTTCCTATTGAAACTACGTGCCAAGAAAAAATCCTTCGTGTAATTTTCGTGGTATTTAATCTAAATAAATTAATTTGGCATAACCTCCATATAATAATAATAATAATAATAATAATAATAATAATAATAATAATAATAATAATAATAATAATAAGTAAACTCACACGTTTTTTCTATATTAGTTTATAAATTAAACTCAACCTTTTTATGCAAGTTAATAATAATAATATTAATAATAATAATAATAATAAACTCACGAGTCTTTTCTACATTAGTTTATAAATTAAACACAACCTTTTTTTTATGTTAATAATAATAATAATAATAATAATAATAATAATAATAATAATAATAATAATAATCATAATAATAATAATAATAATAATAAACTCAAGAGTCTTTTCTACATTAGTTTATAAATTAAACACAACCTTTTCATGCAAATTGATAATAATAATAATAATAATAATAATAATAATAATAATAATAATAAACTTACTCTCTTTTCCCAATTAGTACACAAATTAAACACACAGCCCTTCTATGCAAAATATGACGTCCAGAATAATTAAAATTCAGTTCTAGGGAAAAAGAAGAAATTCTCAACTTGGAACGGGGCAGAAATGCACACAGGGGGCAACTTATGTCTCCTTGTATTCTGTCAGGGAAAGGAAACATCGACAAACTCAGCGCAGACTTTGTCGGGGTTCCTTGCGGCCGCGAAGTTCTACAGCTTCCTCGGGAACAATAAATGGGGAGGTCGTGTTTGAAGGGAATACATTCATGCGCCGATGGGGTAAATGTATGTTGAAGAGTTGTTGAATGAGGAGAATAAAGGAGAGGCACAAATGAATGATTCGGTGACAGCAGGGGTGAATAAAAGTTCGGGAATTGTTGTGGAAAGTGATAACGGAAGGTGTAAGGGTGGCCATTAAAAAGTTTAGTGATGGAAAGGCGACAGATGTTGCAAGCGAGACTTTGGCAAGTGGTGGGAGTGTGTGACTGACTTAGCTGACCAGGGTTTGTAAGGTACTTGTGCATGGATGAGCGATTCCTAAGGGTTGGGTGTTGGGAATAAAATTTCGGAGACATGATGGGAAAGGTAATATGTATGTATGTATATATATATATATATATATATATATATATATATATATATATATATATATATATATATATATATATATATATATATATATATATATCTACACACTGATAACAGCATGAAATACAAGAATTAAAGTATACAGTGATTTTATATTCATTCTCTACTGCAATTGCTATGCACGCTTTGTCATTTAGAAAGGCAAAAGTATTGTCCACACGTGACAAACATTACAACGCCAAATACATTCAAATACATTTACATTTACACTCACAGTTATACCTCCGCGACTCGCCGTGAAAAATGCTCCCACGCATGACGGAGCGTGACGCTTGCTTTATTCCCACGCTCCTCTGATGCGTGTAACTCATAACCTGAAATTGGGCGCAAACAAAATCAATTAAAATCAGAGCCCACAAACAAAAGTTTGGGATGGGGAACAAACGACGCAGAAAACAGCAGTTATAAAAAGGCAGGAATGTAATTTACCTGCTTTTTACGATGCGCGCTTGCGCGTATGCCTGTGCGTATGAGAATATAAAAGCGTTTGGTCGGTTTCAGCAAATGCGTATTTTTCATTCGGTGTTCGACACTTTTCGAATAATGATTGTAGCCTACACCTGACTCTGTTTTCAGTTAACATTTCAATGAAAATTTTATTTTTTGTTATATATAATTATAGCGCATACGTGCTTTTGTTTTCCGTAGAAAATTTAACGAAAATTTATTTATCAAAACTTTATTGTTTATTATATATAAATAAGTAGCTCAGGTTCTATTACTTAATAATTTAGCCTCCGAAGTATCCGTTTTCTTTGTTACCTTGGCAATAAATACACCTTGTCATTTTGATAACTGCCTTGTTCTATAGTATACACAAAGCTTGCTTGTTCATCCAAGGGCGATCATACCCCCGATGCCTTCCATTCATATTTTATTTTCTTACTTCCAGCAAAGAGAAAAAAATCACACCTTCCTAAAAAGCAGCACCAATGGTTTTCATTGCTTTTAAAGAGTGCCTTTGCTTTGATGCAAGTCAGGCGGTGCCTTGTAAACCAAGTTTGTAAAGTCATTAACTCCCAAAGGGACCAGTAACCCAGAAGAGAAATCCAGCGAGACTCGTAAAATCTCTCTCTCTCTCATACAAAAATTAGTATTTTTCATGATTCTCTGTTAATGAACAAACAACTATAATTATCCAACAGGCCACGAGCAGCCCAAGGAACCATAATAAAACCTTAAAGTAGATTCATAGTTCTCTCTCTCTCTCTCTCTCTCTCTCTCTCTCTCTCTCTCTCTCTCTCTCTCTCTCTCTCTCGTTATTCCTTCCTTCTGGAGACTTACATAACTCACCTCCACTATTTAAATGAGGGCCTATAAATTTTAAGGAAATTAGAGTCATCTCAATGAGGATTTCAGTCGTGAAATGGGAATGTCGAGATTGCTCTCCTGAATATCTGAAGTCTAGTTCGATAAGGTTATCCAGTTGGTTGAAATGACTAATGATCACATCTTGAAAGGTCTGTGAATTATAATATGGTTCCCAAGGTTAGATTCTTTTCAACATACGGGAACATGTATTTTTATAACATATATAATATATATATATATTTAAATATATATATATATATATATATATATATATATATATATATATATATATATATATATATATATATATTGATTTATTTATGCATATACATATACATATATTTACGTATGTACAAAATGGGTTAAAAAACAAGGCGACAATTTCCTATTTGGCCAAATTTTATAGAGTTCAAACCCTAGACTGTGGAAGGACACTGCAGAAAATTTTGGGGCATCGGATAAATAATGTTGTTATGGTTACCAAGGCAACTTTTACAGAGTCTGAAAACTGCTTTACCCGTAAGACAATTAGGAGACCTTTACTAAAAGGAAAGTGACTCTATTAAGCCATAACGGTATGTGTGAGAGAGAGAGAGAGAGAGAGAGAGAGAGAGAGAGAGAGAGAGAGAGAGAGAGAGAGAGAGAGAGAGAGAGAGAGAGAGTTCTTCGGTTATGGGTTTGAGGATTCTTCTTTAATTATTTGTTATATTTAACTTCTTGGTTTAACAAATTAGCAAAATTTAACTCGATATTCGTTACTATACATATGGAGAGGCGTTAGACGCATCACATGAAATTAATTTTCTATTTTATTATCGTTCGAAATGCCACATTCAAAACATCAGGCTGCTAAGTAATCGTCATGTTATCATTTTAAAGTCATCATCATCATCGTCACGAGCCCCGTAAAGGAAGCGAAATAATCAGAAGAAAATAATGAAGAATATTCACATCGGAGAGACGGGGCGAATTCGATATTCCATCTCAGACACAACTCCATCGATTCAGTGAAATCGCAATGTCTTCCCTTCCGACGGCGAATCCTTCGGAAATATATTGTGGCGTTCGACGCTCTCACGTTTTTCTTTTTTTTCTTTTTGCAGTTTTCCCTCTTCAGTTTTCATTAACTTCGTGGCATTGATGGAATTTTGCTGCGAGAGATACAGACATGCCGGATTATTTTTCTTCCTGTGGATTTTCTTCTCGGCTTCGGGTTGAAGTCTGACGGATGGATCATTTAATTGTTGAGACAGTCGTTGGGTTGAAAGATGTGCTTGTATGTACGCACGTACGTACGTATGTAAGTATGTATGTATGTATATGTATGTATGTATAATATATATATATATATATAATATATATATATATATATATATATATATATATATATATATATATATATATATATTGTGTGTATATATGTACATGTATATATATATATATATTTCCTGTATATATATGTATATATATATAATATATATATATATATATATATATATATATATATATATATATATTATGTATATGTAGATGTATATATATACAGTATATATATATACACCTACATATATATATGTATATATACACGCGATACAAAAATTAGTTTATCCACGCTGTCAAAACGACAGTCTTTTTTTTAATTTCATTGACTGCGCATTTTAAAGTATTCAAAATCAAAGCTACAGCAAAAAGCAACGGAAAAGGCAGGTGAACTAACCTCTCCCTCTCCCTTGCCGGCAACATGCCAAAGGAGAAATTTAATCAAATGTTGCATCCTTGCAATATAGATTGCGTTCATCGTTGCATGCAAGCAAAACAAGCAGCTTGTCAGGGTCATGACAACTGTGGGTCGTTCTCATATTTGACCTCAAGGTATTTGTTTTATGTAATTGGGATTACGACCAAACTTAGCTCCCGTAGCGAATTGGGTAATCTTTGTGTGATTCAAAAATAGGAGCTGAAATGATTGGTCTGCTTTTATTTAAGAATGCACGAAAAAGGAGTGCATGCCATTTCTTGGGAATTGCTGGCATGACTGTTTGCAATACTGCGTTATACTAAAAATTCATATATAATTAGTTTGTAGGTAAACGAGGGGAGATAATTATGAACTTCTTGCATTTATTACTTCTTACCCATTGCCATCCAGAAATATTAGCATCAAGCCAAAGAAAATAAGCAAAGAAATGTTAACAGACTAACATTTCTTTGCTTGTGTTCTTTGGCTTGATGCTAATATTTCTGGATGGCAATGGGTAAGAAGTAATAAATGCAAGAAGTTCATAATTATCTCCCCTCGTTTACCTACAAACTAATTATATATGAATTTTTAGTATAACACAGTATTGTAAACGTAGCAATGATTGCTAAGAAACTGAGATCGGGAAAATGCAACATTTACAAAAATCTCTCCTCCGAGAACAAACTTATTTGCTCTTAAGAACTGCTGTCCAAAAGCGCCATAATTATGAATTTGTGAGGTAAAACTATAACTTGAGTCATAGAACGTTTTAATAACTTTATGATTTTGACACAAAAATTATCACAACGGGGAGTTTTCTATTTGCCATTTCATTCCCGGCTTCCTTTGAAGGTGACTGTTAGGTCACAGTTGCCCAATCCAGAGTTCTTGGAATCTTCAAACCTAATATACATAAGTATCCTTTTCAAGCGTGGTTTATATATTCCTCTGGAACGTATATTTATTACTGATGCTTACCCCCCCTATGAGTGCATAGTAGGCGCCTGGTCGGCGAGAGAGAGAGAGAGAGAGAGAGAGAGAGAGAACAATCCTCTGGAACTTATGGCTAATAGTGGTGTTTACCACTGGGAGTGTACACCAACAAAGAGAGAGAGAGAGAGCCAAAGAGAGAGAGAGAGAGAGAGAGAGAGAGAGAGAGAGAGAGAGAGAGAGAGAGAGAGAGAACAATCCTCTGGAACGTATGGCTAATACTGATGTTTACCCCTGTGAGTGTACAAAATTCGCCAACGAGAGAGAGAGAGAGAGAGAGAGAGAGAGAGAGAGAGAGAGAGAGAGAGAGAGAGAGAGAGAGAGAGAGAGAGAGAGAGGAGAGAGAAGGGAAATGAACAAATGAAAAATCCGGGCCTCTTTTTATTAATGCAAATCGTATTCCCAAACTCCCCATTTTCATATACTGGCGATATAGGCATATTATGTTAACTAGAAAGTCTTTTAGGGCAAAATGAAACAGAAAATTAGGTTCTAATTAAATTCATGGAGAGAGAGAGAGAGAGAGAGAGAGAGAGAGAGAGAGAGAGAGAGAGAGAGAGAGAGAGAGAGAGAGAGAGAGAGGCGGAATGTTCCGATATCTTTCCTTGTTTTCAAGGAAATGGTTGATAAATTCTCGTGGTCTTGACAGATACTTCGCTTCGATCACTTCAGAAATCTTCCTTTTTCGGACCCGTGCTTCCAGACCACAGACCGGTTTGCCTTAGCAAGGAAGCGATTCCAGATATATTTCCCGGTTTGATAGAGCTGGCCAAGAATTCAAACATATCAGTAATATAAACGCGGATAATTTTCTTCTCTTTCTTAGAAGCCTTTGAATTTTTCCTTTTAAAGCTGTCGAGATGGGGATTATCCTAAGTAATATGAATGTTGAATACGATTACTGATATCTGCCCCGTTTAAATTGCTAAGCATCTGTTAGCTATGCCCAGATACCCAACGAAAATTTGTGACTATGATTGCATCTCAATTATGGGTTTTCTTCATTTGAAAATCTTTTTTTTAATACTTTCAACCAATTGCTTGATAAACTCCCAAATATAGTTCAACAAAAGAGAGAGTTTGTCGTCCAACCTGTCACTTAATAAGATAAAATTATAGTCCAACAAAAAGCATACTTTGCTGTTTTCATTTTATTATATAAAAACTCCTTTTTTAAATTCCAGAGTCCAATTGCGCGACCAAAATGTTGCCTATTTCCAGCCTAGGGTGGATGACAGCAAGAAAACGAAAAGGAAGGAAGAGAAGGCGGTGATAAACTGTAGAAGGAAGAAAGTTTACAGGAGTCTGGAAAGGAAGCAACGAGAGAACTCCAAAGGGAAGTAACAGTGGCTGAATCCTGTAATCCATGATTTTTGTATTCCTCAAATACGTCCGTTTCATCCATTTGGTTTTCTGAATAAAAATTTCCCTAAATAAACAGAAACTTCAATTTCAGTACAATGTTCCCCTCTTCACGGTTGCATAAGAACTGACTGAAGCAATCTCAGGTCAGTCTCAAAGCTCTTACTGCTATGTAAGAATAATGGAACTTAGATATTCAATCCCTGGAAAAGGCCATCGAATACAGAAACTTGTTACCTGGACGACAGGTATGCCAAGAGGAATATTTAGGCGCTGTTGATGTCTTTCCAAAGTGAACATGTAACGTGAAAATAACCTTGACAGCGTCTAAGAGTGCAGAATTAAGCCCACTGATTTTATCATGACCATTGGTAAAGTTAATTATAATAACTCTTGCATGTTAATTTCCTAACTGACACAATGGTATCTATTTTATTCAGTGGTTTCAATTTCATACTCAATAAATTCTCTTACTTCTATACAAATCAGTTTAGCTCTAGTGAGTTATGTTTCAAATTGGAAGAGAGAGAGAGAGAGAGAGAGAGAGAGAGAGAGAGAGAGAGAGAGAGAGAGAGAGAGAGAGAGAGAGAAGGGATTCCAGCGGTTTGAGAAGTCATTTACATACACAGCCTGTGAACCCATGTAAAAGTGCTCCTTTATAAGTCTGGCTGGAAACAGTTGGAATTTTGCACGGTTCCAACGACGAAAGTTCTGGTACTTTCTTTTTATTTTCTTCGGAAATGGTGGAATATTGCTTTGCTCTCACTGGCTTTTATATATTCTTGCACCCTGAGAGACCTTTCTTAGTTACTTTACAAAGTCTAACACCTTATGTTCATTTCTTGTTTTTTTCTGTTGTGTAATATGAGAGAAATTTCTACAGGAATCACAAGCTTTCTTTGCCTCATTATAAACCATTATAACATATCAAAATATGTACATACAGGTATCATATTATCAATAATCTAAGGTATGCTCTCAAATGAATAAATTCAGATTTTTCCATCCTTGAAATAGTCTAGTTTGAATGAAAAGAATAAGCAAAAATTATGCAATTATGTCAGAGTATCTGGCAAAGAAATTGTTCAAAGGACTGGTGTGATGATAAATTAGTTACTCCTTACAACCAATATGAAAAGATTACGTCTACTTTCAAACCAAACCAATTCCACTTTTTAAAACCTGCTTTCCTCACGATGCTTATTACATTTCCGCTAACAAGTAGCGAGTGCCTCAAAAATACGCTAAACAGCTCATTTACACATCCCTGAAGTACAGCCAAGGATATAAAAATGGCACTCGAGGGCTCTATAAACTTAGAACTCGCCCTTGTAATCAACCGGCCTCATTTCCAGCACCGCCAGAAACGAACATTTATTTCTGTTCTTTTCTTTTCCTTTTGGTTTCTAATTTCTTTTCTTCCTTCCTTCCTTCCTTCCAGCTTGGCATCAAAGTCTGAGACGACAATATCCTTGTCGGATGAAAGTCCCGGGAAGACAAAGTGAAATCCCGGAAAACTCGTAGCGTCGAAATAGTTGTTTTTCCTTTTTTTTTTTTTTTTTTTAGACATTTCTCCAAAGGCTTCTGAGTCTGGCTGTGGGAGGAAAGAAAGGAGATATGTCTAATGCCTGGATCTGACGCCTTGGGACAGATGAGAAATGTACAGCATATTTTTTTATGAAGATTAATTGAGGTGATATATATATATATATATATATATATATATATATATATATATATATATATATATATATATATATATACATATACATATATGTATATATATATATATATATATATATATATATATATATATATAATGTCTAACGTTTCTTCTTCTTTTCAATTTTTTATTCGTGATGCGATCACCACTATCGGGATTATTGTTATTATTATTATTATTATTATTATTATTATTATTATTATTATTATTATTATTATTATTATTATTATTATTTATTATTAAAATACTCATAGTAGCACAAGTCTTAAAATGGAGAAGCAAATCCACATTTATGTACATGTACATATATTTAAAAGATAAATCAGTATAGATCTTTATATATATGTATAATGTACATAATTCTCCATTATTATTATTATTATTATTATTATTATTATTATTATTATTATTTTATTATTATTATTATTATTATTATTATTATTATTATTATTATTATTAAGGACTACAGCCCAAGTTATAAAATTCGAACGCTGGGAAACCATCAACTCCAATAGGAAAAATACCCAAGCACGGATAAAGATAGAGAAGTAAAAAGAAATTGTACAAGAGAGCTAACAAGAGAAATGCAATTAAACAGAAAAGCTAAAAAAAAAAAAAACTCAAAACGATATCCCTCGAGCCTATTCAATAAAAACCCACTTGCACCTACTTTGAACGCTTGGAGTTTCGACGATTCAACTGAATGACTACGAAAACATTGCCACAACATAGCTACAAATGGTAAGACAACTTCAAGAAAAAATTCACGAAAACCGATTGGTGCAGGAGCATCACAAAGGAGAATGCGAGACTTTTAGTTAATCGCTGGTCTAGTACTGCGTGGTGGATCGTATAGTCTTTGAAGACCTGAATACAAAGGATAATCAGGATTATGGAATGGAATGGAATGGAATGGAATGGAATATACAGTTTAGGCCAAAGGCCAAGCGCTGGGACCTATGAGGTCATCAGCGCTGAAAAGGAAACTGAGAGTAGGTAGGTTTGAAAGGTGTAACAGAAGGAAAACCTCGCAGCTGCAATTTGATGGAAGACAGAGTTTAGGCCAAAGGCCAAGCTCTGGGAACTAGGAGGCCATTCAGGGATGAAAAGGAAATTCAGAGTAGGTAGGTTTCAAAGGTGTAACAGGAGGAAAACCTGGCAGCGGCACTTTGAAATAATTGTTAGGAGAGGGGGGTGAACAGCAAGATGGAAGAAAGATAATATGAACGGAGGTACAGTAAAAGGAATGAAAGGGGTTGTAGCTAGGGGCCGACGGGACGCTGTAAAGACCCTTAAGTAATGTCTACAGTGCACCAACTGAGGTGCACTGACAGCACTAACCCCCTACGAGATATATAAATAGGTCACAATGCTGCTGAAATGTAATTAAGTCAGTCTAATGAGAACAGAAGCAGGAATAGTACATAGGGTGATGATAAGCTAAAATGGGCTAAAGTAAAAGATAAAGAAGCAAAGGCATTTATGAGAACATGAAAAATTCAAGGATGAGGTTAGAGGGGAAGAATCTTTATTTCAGAAAAACGATTAAGAAGAGGCGATAAAAAAACTGAGTGATAGGAGAAAGAAATTGGAAGTTTAAAGAAGTTACTATAGGGGATCAAATGGGAAGTGGTAAGATTATAGATGTTCCAAGACGTGTATGATTAATAACACACAGAGAGAGAGAGAGAGAGAGAGAGAGAGAGAGAGAGAGAGAGAGAGAGAGAGAGAGAGAGAGAGAGAAATGTTAATGTGTTAAGAATCATAGAAGACAGGTGATGATGGCCCATTTATCTATTAATTCCACATAAATCATTCTCTGATTTAATATGCATTTAAATGTTCCGGTAATTTTTATTCTGTATACACATCTATCTATTTTGTTATGGGCACGCTACATAAAAAGTTTAATGAAATATATATATATATATATATATATATATATATATATATATATATATATATATATATATATATATATATATATATATATATATATATATATATATATATATATATATATATATATAAAATTCCATTAATATCATCTATTCTTACTCGTGGCCTTTCTCACTTCCCTATCATCCGCACGACTGCCAAATACGAGTTAGAAAATCCAATCCATCACTTAGGGATCCATAGTCCCTGAATCTCTTAGGTGTGAGATGGCGAGGGGGGAGGGGGGTTGGAATCGTCTCTTTCAGCAGCTGAGAAGCAATTTCCTCGCTAGTTCAGCATGCATTGAACTTTCAGGGAATTTCCTTTTACCTGTGCATTACTTTTTTTATTTTTTATTTTATTTTTTTTGAGTAAGAGAATCGGCTTTATAGGTTATTTTTTACTTCTCAATTTTTTTTGCCCTTAGCTAGTTTTCTCTGACAGAATTAGTGGATTTTCAGAATCAGATTTTTACAACTTGGGTTTCAGCTCTGATAATAATAATAATAATAATAATAATAATAATAATAATAATAATAATAATAATAATAATAATAATATGTATTATTTATATATAATACAACTTATATATATAATTGTAGAATTTTATTATACAACAGTTTTTCACATCATGAATTTTTAAGTAGTTGAAACAACAACAATAATAATAATAATAATAATAATAATAATAGTTGTTGATAGCATCACGAATAAAACTAGAAACTAGAGGAAACGTAAAAATATATATATATATATATATATATATATATATATATATATATATATATATATATATATATATATATATATATATATATATATATATATATATGTGTGTGTGTGTGTGTGTGTGTGTGTGTGTGTGTGTGTGTGTGTGTGTAGATATATTACCTTCGATTAATCTTTTTTTTAAAACTCCTATACTTTTCTCATCTGTTCCAAAGCGTCAGATCCAGGCAGTAGACATATCTCCTTTCTTTCCTCCCACAGCCAGACACAGAAACCTTTGGAGAAATGTCAAAAAAAAAAAAAAAAAAAAAAAAAAGGAAAAACAACTATTTCGATGCTACGAGTTTTCCGGGATTTCACTTTGTCTTCCGGGACTTTCATCCGACAAGGATATTGTCGTCTCAGACTTTGATGCCAAGCTGGAAGGAAGGAAGGAAGGAAGAAAAGAAATTAGAAACCAAAAGGAAAAGAAAAGAACAGAAATAAACGTTAGTTTTTGGCAGTGTTAGAAATGAGGACAGTTGATTACAAGGGCGAGTTCTAAGTTTATAGAGCCCTCGAGTGCCATTTGTATTTCCTTTGCTGTACTTCAGGGGCGTGTAAATGGGCTCTTTAGAGTACTTCCCTGAGTGGCATTTTTGAGGCACTTGCTGCTAAGTAATGTTAACGAAAACGTAAAAAACTTTTTAGAGGAATTTTTTAAAAAGTGGAATAATTTTCGGTTTGAAAGTAGATGCGATACTTGCAGTTTTTTCATAAGAAGTAGCTAATCTATCACCACAAAATTCATTTAATTAATTTCTGCACCAGCCTTCCTGACAACGTTGTAATGCATTTTATTGCAATTTTTCATGCTACAAAATTTCATGTATAAAAAACTTGTATTTATTTATTTGAGAGCACGCCTTAGATCAAGGATAACCTAACGAAATAATATTGTACAACAGGTAAGCACTCTTACATAAAACCTCATCTCAACACGAATTTACAACAATTACCTTTTCATTATCGAGACTTCCTGCAGATCTTCCTAGGGTATATATGAGGTTTTAGATCGATTTCCAGTCAGAATCTGATATCTTAGAAAGTGGCAGATAAATGCACTGAATAGCGCAAGGAAGTCCGAATGTATAAACGAGTAAAAAATGCGCCGAGGTTTCTCCGGCACAATCGAGTTTTCTGTACAGCCGCTACAGCGTATAGGCTAATCAAGCCCACCGAAAACAGACCCATCTTTCGGTGGTCTCGGTATAATACTGTATGAGCCACGGCCCATGAAACTTTAACCAAGGCCCGGTGGTGGCCTATC
Organism: Macrobrachium rosenbergii; assembly: GCF_040412425.1. Lineage (NCBI taxonomy): Eukaryota > Metazoa > Arthropoda > Malacostraca > Decapoda > Palaemonidae > Macrobrachium > Macrobrachium rosenbergii. The sequence goes on along the minus strand of NC_089762.1, from coordinate 44,714,217 downwards.
CTATATCGTTGCCAGAAGCACGATTACGGCTAACTTTAACCTTAACTAAAATAAAAACTACTGAGGTTAGAGAGCTGCAATTTGGTATGTTTGATGATTGGGCGGTGGATGATCAACATACCAATTTGCAGCCCTCTAGCCTCAGTAGTTATTAAGATTTGAGGGCGGACAAAAATATGTGGACAGAAAAAAGTGCGGACGGACAGACAAAGCCATACAATAGTTTTCTTTTCAGAAAACTAAAAAAAGCTTTAGAGTCATTCTTTGATATATCATAAAGTTTTACAATGAGGCAAGGAATGGGCGTGATTTCTGTATACTTTTCTTTCATATTACGTAACTGCGTGAAAAAAGAAATAAAAATAAGGTCTTAGACTTTGCAAAGTAACCAAGAAAGGCCTCTCAGGGTATAAGATTTCGTAAAAGCCAGTAGGTGCAAGGCAATATCACTCCTTTTCCGCAGTAAAAACCAAAAGTAGGTACTAGAACTTTTGTCGTTGGAACCGCGCAAAATTCCAGCGGTTTCCAGCCAGACTTATAAAGGAGCACTTTTCCATGGTTTCGCAGGCAGTGTATGCAAATGACTTCTAAACCCATTAGAATTTTCACTCTCTCTCTCTCTCTCTCTCTCTCTCTCTCTAATGAATTTCATTAGAACCTAATTTTCTGTTTCAATTCGTTCTAAAAGACTTTATTGTTGCCCTAATATGTCCATATCACCAGGATTTGAAAATGGGGAGTTTAAGCATACGATTGGTATACATGAACAGTTTTCCACGTTTCCCAGCTTTTTTCATATGATTATTTCCTTCTCTCTCTCTCTCTCTCTCTCTCTCTCTCTCTCTCTCTCTCTCTCTCTCTCTCTCTCTCTCTGTGGCGATCAGTGTGCACGCGCAGTCGGGGAGGCATTAATGTTAGAGAACCATAAGCAACAGAGGGAAAGCACAAAACACTGGAACATATAAATCTAATTTTTCGAGCAAAATATTTCTAAGCCAAATACAAGAATAACAGAGAATTGTCATGATCCTTTCATATTGTTTGTTTTTCTTCCAAGCAATGATGAACGCAATCTATGCTGCAAGGATGCAACATCTGATTGAATTTCTTCTCCTCTGGTATGTTGCATGTTCCTCTTTGGTTGTTTTGATTTTAGCTATATATATATATATATATATATATATATATATATATATATATATATATATATATATATATATATATATATATATGTGTGTGTGTGTGTGTGTATATATATATATATATATATATATATATATATATATATATATATATATATATATATATATATATATATATACACAGTATATATATACATATAGATATGTACATAAACACTGTAACATATATTCTTTGAAACCACCGAATAAAGCAACAATTAAATGATCCGCCCGTCAGACTTCAACCTGAAACGAAGAAGAAAATCCGTAGGAAGAAAAATAATCCGGAATGTCTGTATCTCTCGCAGCAAAATTCCATCAATGCCACGAAGTTAATGAAAACTGAAGATGGAAAACTGCAGGAAAAAGAAAAAAAAAAAGAAAAATGTGAGAGCGTCGGACGCCACAATATATTTCCCAAGGATTCACCGTCGGAAAGAAAGATATTGCGATTTCACTGAATCGATGGAGTTGTGTCTGAGAAGGAATATCGAATTCATCTCGGTGAATATTATTCATTATTTTCCTTTAATTATTTCACTTCCTTCACGAGGCTCGTGATGATGATGATGGCTTTAAAATAATAACAGATTTCAAGGAGGCATTTGAAATGATAATAAAATAAAAATTGAATTTCAAAACATGTTCCGATCCCGTTATCGTATGCCCGGTGACGAAAGTAAGGTTCAATTTTCGATAATGTTAAATCAAGAAATTAAATAATGTGATGAATAATTTAAGAGGAATTCTCAAAACTGTTAACAAAGTATCCCTCTCTCTGTTTGTCTGTCTCCCCTTACACACACACACACACACACACACACACACACACACACACACACACACACACACACACACATATATATATATATATATATATATATATATATATATATATATATATATATATATATATATATATATATATATATATATAAATATATATATATATATATATATATATATATATATATATATATAAATATATATACACACACACTCACGAACGCATGTCTCCATGTATTGAAGACTTCAAGAATTTAGGATAGGAAATCGAAATACAATTCACAACCATTTCAAGAAGTGATCATTAGTCATTTCAACCAAATGGATAACCTTACCGAACCAGACTTCAGATATTCAGGAGAGCAATCTCGACATTCCCATTTCACGACTGAAATCCTCATTGAGATGACTCTAATTTCCTTAAAATTTATAGGCCCTCATTTAAATAGTGGAGGTGAGTTGTATAAGTCTCCAGAAGGGAGGAATAACGAGAGAGAGAGAGAGAGAGAGAGAGAGAGAGAGAGAGAGAGAGAGAGAGAGAGAGAGAGAGAGAGAGAGAGAGAGCTATGAGTCTATTCTAAGGTTTTATGAGGCTGTCTTGGGCTGCTCGTGGTCTATTAGATAATTATCACTATTTGTTCAATAACAGATATTCATGAAAAAATACTAAATTTCCTATGAGAGAGAGAGAGAGAGAGAGAGAGAGAGAGAGAGAGAGAGAGAGAGAGAGAGAGAGAGAGAGAGAGAGAGATTTTACGAGTCTCGCTGGAATTCTCTTCTGGGTTACAGGTCCCTTTCGGAGTTAATGACTTTACAAACTTGGTTTACAAGGCACGGCCTGACTTGCATCAAAGCAAAGGCACGCTTTAAAAACAATAAAAATCATTGCTGCTGCTTTTTAGGAAGGTTTAATTTTTTTTCTCTCTTTGCTGGAAGTAAGAAAATAAAATATAGATGAAAGGCATCGGGTGTATGATCGCCCTTGGATGAACAAGTAAGATTTGTGTATACTATAGAACAAGGCAGTTATCAAAATGACAAGGTGTATTTATTGCCAAGGTAACAAAGAAAACGGATACTTCGGAGGCTAAATTATTAAGTAATAGAACCTGAGCTATTTAGTTATATATAATAAACAATAAATTTTTGATAAATAAATTTTCATTAAATTTTCTACGGAAAACAAAAGCACGTATGCACTATAATTATATATAACAAAAAATAAAATTTTCATTGAAATTTTAACTGAAAACAGAGTCAGGTGTGGGCTACAATCATTATTCGAAAAGTGTCGAACACCGAATGAAAAATACGCATTTGATGAAACCGACCAAACGCTTTTATATTCTCATACGCAGAAGCATACGCGCAAGCGCGCATCGTAAAAAGCAGGAGAATTACATTCCTGCCTTTTTATAACTGCCGTTTTCTGCGTCGTTTGTTCCCCATCCCAAACTTTTGTTTGTGGGCTCTGATTTTAATTGATTTTGTTTGCGCCCAATTTCAGGTTATACGAGACACGCATCAGAGGAGCGTGGGAATAAAGCAAGCGTCACCCTCCGTCATGCGTGGGAGCATTTTGCACGGCGAGTCGTGGAGGTATAACTGTGTAAATGTAAATGTAAATGCATGTGGATGTGTTTGGCGTTGTAATGTTTGTCACGTGTGGCCAACACTTTTGCCTTTCTAAATGACAAAGCGTGCGTGACAATTGGAGCGTGAATATAAAATCACTATGTACTTTAATTGTTGCATTTTTCATGTTGTTATCAACGAGTATACACACACATATATATATATATATATATATATATATATATATATATATATATATATATATATATGTACATTTATATATGTATGTTTGTAGGTATACACCGACGCACACATATATATACATACATACATACACACACACACACACACACACACACACACATATATATATATATATATATATATATATATATATATATATATATATATATATATATATATATATATATATATATATATATATATTACTTTTTCTATCATATCTCCGAAATTTTATTCCCAACACCCAACCCTTGGGAATCGTTCATCCATGCACAACTACCTTACAAACCCTGGTCAGCTAAGTCAGTCACACTCCCACTACCTCACACAGTATCACTTACGATACTACCGACTCCTGACGCCCTTCCATTACCAAACCATTTAATGGCCACCCTAACACCCTCTGCTGTCACTTTCCACACCAATTTCCGAACTTTTATTCACCACTGCTATCACCCAATCAATCATTTGTGTCCCTCCTTTATTCTCCTCATTCAACAACTCTTCAACATACATTTACTCCACCGGCGCATGAATGTATTCCCTTCAAACACTTTCTCTCCATTTATTGTTCCCGAGGAAGCTGTAGAACTTCGCGGCTGCAAGGAACCCCGACAAAGTCTGCGCTGAGTTTGTCGACGTTTCCTTTTCCTGACAGAATACAAGGAGACATAAGTTGCCCCCTGTGTGCATTTCTGCCCCGTCCCAAGTTGAGAATTTTTTTTTTTTCTAGAACTTGATTTTAATTATTTTGGACGTCATATTTTGCATAGAAGGGTTCTGTGTTTAATTTATGTACTAATAGGGAAAAGAGAGTTTTATTATTATTATTATTATTATTATTATTATTATTATTAACTTGCCCATAAAAAGGTTGTGTTCAATTTTTGCATAAATACAGAAAAGACGCGTGAGTATATTATCATTATTATTATTATTATTATTATTATTATTATTATTATTATTATTATTATTATTATTAACTTCCATAAAACTGTTGTGTTCAATTTAATCACAAATACAGAAAAGACGTGTCAGTATATTATTATTATTATTATTATTATTATTATTATTATTATTATTATTATTATTAACTTCCATAAAACTGTTGTGTTCAATTTAATCACTAATACAGAAAAGACGTGTCAGTATATTTTATTATTATTATTATTATTATTATTATTATTATTATTAAAAAAATGGATACAAGAACCTCTCCTGGAGAATTGACACGGCCGAGGGCCCCTTCCGTGAAATGGAACATTCGAAACTCGTGCCCTAGATCTTCCGGAAATTTTCGAGGAAACTTTTCTGGAACTTTTCTGGACCGTCTCTGTCTTTCCAGAAACGACTTCGGCGAGGAGAAAAGTTTATTAGACGATATCCATCTGGCAAACTCATGGCCATTGCTTGTCTAGAGACTGAATACGAGAAGCTTCTCCTGACCTCATCTTGACTCGCAAACGAAAATGGGGGAATTACGCTGGAATTAACGGAAATTACTGGCCCTTTTGAGACAATTCTTATCCCTGGTCCCACCGAGGGTTAAATGACTCGCCTCTCAGAGAGAGAGAGAGAGAGAGAGAGAGAGAGAGAGAGAGAGAGAGAGAGACGTAATTCACTTCTAAACGCCGACGAGTGCTATGAACCTGTGTGTGTGTAGGGAAAAAAACGAAAGAGAAAGCAAAAAAGAAAGGGATTAGAAAGGAAGTCAAAAGCAAAAGAAAGATAAGAGAAAGTAAAAGAAAGGGAAGAGATGGCAAAGACAAACAAAAGAAAGGAAAGAGAAAGCAAAAGAGAAGGGATAGAGAAACAAAAGAAAGGAAGGATAAAGGGAAGAGAAAAGAAACATAAAGCAGAAAAGATGAGTATAGCAAAAGAATGGGAAGAGAGAGAGAGAGAGAGAGAGAGAGAGAGAGAGAGAGAGAGAGAGAGAGAAAGGGGACCGGTCGGAATTTACCATTCCACGTTCCTTCGGACTCCTCTCGTATGAGAAAAGTTGAGTTTAACTTTCTAATCCAATTACTTGGATACTTCCTTTATGACGGGGCATTCGAGGCGAATATGCCCATACGGTTGTAAGTTCGTGACGTCATAGTTTGAGTCTGGAGGATAGCACATGAATTCGTTATAAATATGAGAAGAAATATAAAGAATTCATCTTCCTTAAAATAGGAACCATGATAAAAAGAAATAGAAAATGTTTTTTTTTCTTTTGTAATTATGTTTTCCTGTGTTACGACGATGTCGGAATGATTAAGTCAAACTAAAACGGAAATTAAGTTCCAGGTGGTCTAAGTAGTATTAGTCTATTACTCCCTCCCAATTATTTTACAAAGCTTTTACAATATCTCATCTTTTTCCATTTACCTTGTTAATCGCTGTTCGACAATGATTTGAGTTACTGAAACAGAACGTAATTTGTAATTTATAACTGCTGGCGGGGGGGGGGGAGAGAGGGGAGGAGTTCTATAAAAAAAATTAAATAGAAAAAATCTAGTGAACAATTGCATATTGCAATAAACTGTGTAAATGGACAGATGCTGTGTGAAAGATACAATGGCTAGGTGTTTTAGCAGAATGTGCTGTGGTCTTAGAGCCATTAACATCTATATATATATCTCTATCTCTATCTCTATAAAGATCTCTCTCTCTCTTTCGACACTAGTCCTTTACTTAGCAGACTAGTGTCGAAAGCCCTCGCAGCACTCTCTCTCTCCTTCGTGGATTTTTATCTTTATTTATATATTCATCGTTCCATATTTTCTCAGTTATACATATATATATATATATATATATATATATATATATATATATCTATATATATATATATATATTTATATATATATACACACACACAATGTGTGTGTGTTATGTGTGTATGTGTGTGCGCGTGTGTATAAATCAATACTTTTCATTTGAAAGATTTTATACTTTAATGAAAATGGCAAACTGGAATAAAATCCATACTTTCATCCCAATTCGTCCCATTAAAAAACAACATAAATCACAAATAACAAATAACGTTTATTGCCGTAATGATTTATAAAGCGCATTCGCTGAATTCCGAAAACGGATTCCGTGCTTCGATAAAACGAAAATATTAAATCACGAAGAATAATGTTACGATGCGTCTCAAGACTTGGAGTGTAAGGAAACTAACTTTTGTCGTAACAAGACTTATTGTCATTCTTCATTCAAATAACTACAATGTAAGCGCTTGAATTTTGTTTGAGCTTTGTTACCAGACGAACGATTCCAGGAAACTATAATCATGGAACAATGCAACATAGATTAACTGAACTTTGTTTGGACTTTGTTACAAGATGAACGATTCCAGGAGAGTATAATCATGGAACAATGTAACATAGAATCACTGAACTTTGTTTGGATTTTGTTACCAGATGAACGATTCCAGGAGAGTATAATCATGTAACAATGTAACATAGATTGACATTCCCTTGGAAACCTCGCCAGAGCTGCCATAGTGGTGTTAGGAATGTTTTAAATCCATCTCCAGTTCCTTCCTTGTTTTCACAGTTCTTTGTCTAAATTTTAAGCCTTGTCAATATGGCGATTTGGTTGCGAAAAGATGATGTTTCTCTCTCTCTCTTCTCTCTCTCTCTCTCTCTCTCTCTCTCTCTCTCTCTCTCTCTCTCTCTCTCTCATGGTTGTAGTAACAGTACCAAAAACATACACTCACACATATGTGTATTTATTCGCAAGATCTCTCTCTCTCTCTCTCTCTCTCTCTCTCTCTCTCTCTCTCGTATATCTGTTACTACATAATAATGTGGCCACTCAAAAACGCACATAAATATTTTCAACATTAAATCTCGTATTTCAAAATAATTTTATACGCAATAAGATACGTAACGTCTCAGGAAATACATATAAATTTTATGAGTTTATAATAAGATCTCTCACTAGGCTAGAATAAAAGTATTTTCATTAAAATCCGAAAGACAGCAACGTACTCTTCCATAATAAAAGTATTTCATTAAAAACACGAAAGACGGCAATGTACTGTTTCATAACAGAAAGATGGCGTCTACTAATTATTCCCACAGGAAAATAAGTCTCCAGTATATATTTACAATCTTTCCAAGGACTCTCACGAATTCCTCTGCGGTGTTTATTGCTTCGTGGAAATGACTTCCTGCCCAGCACGTAACAAAAAGTAATTAAATCCTATCTCTGCCGTAGCAGCAGGCCCTCAGTATTGACTTAGGGCTTATTTTGGCTGCTCATCTCGCTACAATAAAAAAAAAAAAAAAAAAAAAAAGGGACTCTGAGCTAATATTCCGATAGTACTGAGAAATACTGGCGTCAGTCAAAGACTAATGGATTTCTTGTTTACTTTTTCGTTTTTAATATTCGTTTTTAATTTGGGAAACCCTAATTATATTTTGAGACTAAGATTTCTGAAATGGGTTCTAAAATTTAAGCTGACCTTAAGATAGTGAAAAGAGAGAGTTGGAGCGGCTGGACAGTACACAAGATAAAATGGCCCAGAAAATTAAGGAGATGGTGTACAGGGATCTAGAGGTAGAACTGGGAAAAACCACGCCACAGTTTGCACTAAAACGATATAGTTAGAGGGGTTGGACAGCAAGGTTGAAGAAAATGAGAGGGAATGGAGGTAATGCCTACAGTGCACCATGTGAGGTGCACTGACAGCGCTACCTTCCTACGGGGTCGTTTTGACGAATGAATACCTGTATAAGTCATCATGTGAATGAATACCTGTATAAGTCATCATATGGACGAATAGGCTACATGTATAAATCTTTATATGCATGGATACTTGTATGAGTCATCTCGTGAATGAATACCTGTATAAGTCATCATCTTCATCATTACTGACAAACACCCTGACTCAATATAAATGGAACATTTCTCAAGCGATACAAAACTGATACAAAATCTAAAAACCACCAAATTAATAATCCATTAGGATGGTCAAACCAATACCGCCAGATTCCGCTTTGCATAACACCATCCAACACATTACCCGTTTACGGGATTTTCTCATATTAGCGAAAGGCTTATACAGAAAAATATTTAAATATAAAAATAAAAGGTTTGGGCCTCAAAGCTGTTCGCGAAGTTGTTCAAATTTTTTCATTTTAAAAGAGCATAATTATAAGGTTGTAGGGAAACAAGTTGTTACAGAATGTGGAAATAGTAATATAACATGGAATAATTCTTAAGCATTTGCCAAATTGCAATATCTAAGTTAAATAACATTACTTTAGTAATTGTACTTTTAAATTTTTCCTTCTAATACGATTTTGTTATTATTTATATTTAATTAAATAAGTTTAACAACTAATTAATTATCTTTTGAGGGCTGGCGTAACGATGGCAACAGTAATCGATTATAAAAATCATTTTTTTTTGCCGAAAATAATTTTAATTAAGGCAAAATTCCGAAAAAATTCTCTCAAAAATATTGAAGAAGAGTCATCACACAGGAAATTGTTGAGCAAAAATTAAAAATAGCACCTATGAGAAGAGAAAGATACGGTCTTTAATCTAAAATAAATAGCATATTTAGTCATATGTTCATGTCGCAAAGTAATTACAGACAGAACCAGCTTAAAGAAAATATTACTTATCCAACTCTAATTTCAAACTTCATCTAAAATTTACAGGGCAAAACTTTTTAAAGAAATAAAAATGCTGAGAGAGAGAGAGAGAGAGAGAGAGAGAGAGAGAGAGAGAGAGAGAGAGAGAGAGAGAGAGAAATACGCAATTCATTTCTGAACGTGTACGAGTCCCATTACTTGTGTGTAGGAGAAACTAAAAAAAAAAAAAAGGATAGGAAGAAGAAGAGGAAGAGAAATAAAGAAAGGAAAGAGAAAGCGCTAGAAAGAAAGGGAAGAGGAAGAGAAAGAGAGAGCAATAGCGAATTTATCGGTACAAATATAGTTCCTCGTTTCCAGTTTCCAGACTACAAGTCAAAAGTGCAGCTGTATAAATTCTGTCCAGCTTGACAGATATTTTAGAACGATCAACCCCGACATTTTCTTTTTGATCCGACTCTCAAAACCGTTCCAGGAAAAGGAAGGTAACCAAATGAATGTTTTCCCTTTTTTTTTTTTTTTTTTTTTTTACTATATTTCCTGTCTTCTTTCATCTCGGGAGTTCCCTTTTATGGAGGGAAATGGCGTATGATGTGAATGTGTATGTATGTGTATATATATATGTGTATATATATATATATGTATATATATATATATATATATATATATATATATATATATATATATATATATATATATATATATATATATATATATATATATATATATATATATATATATATATATATATATATATATATATATATATATATATATATATATATATATATATATATATATATATATATTATATATGTGTGTACCCATTTCTTTTCTTATTTTATAGGGCTATATATAGGTAAATTATAAAAATTACGAATTTTTTAGCTTCTAGTTAAAAGAAATTTGGAGATGTTGATAGTGTTCTCAAATATGACCTAGTGAATAACTCTAACATCAAAGAAAACAATTGTAAGGAGTTATTTCTTAAACATTTCGCTTACGCCATGAATGTTCCTTATAAACATGCAAATCTTGAATCTATTACATTCCATCCTTCTTTGAATCTCAAAAAAAAAAAAAAAATAATAATAAACCTGAGAATCAGGTTTCTCAGATTCCCCGCTATAATCAGGTAAGTTCAGACGTGATTACATTGTAGCTACTTAACAAAACTGAATGGTCTGTCTCGTCTTGAGAAATCAGACTTAATATCGCCTGAATTGTTTTCATTCTAAAAAAGCTAAAATGAATATTTCATGAACTAAGTAGATTAACTGGAAAATTAAGCTTTGTTGCGGAATTTAAACTGATAAGCAATGCTCAGTAAGTAATAAGCATAATTCTTATACATCCTTGCTGTCTCATTGCTGCCTAAAGTATTTAAGTGTCCTTAACTTATCTACGCCCTGCTTATACGGTGTTTAGAACTCTTAGAAAATTTCATTTCACAAACGCGTGCAAATTTGATTTAATTTAAGCATTAGCATCGTAATACGGCCATAATGTGAGCATATTGTCTGAAATTTTGTCATGATTACAGTTATTCGCCTTCATGACTGCGTATAAACGAACGGTCATCCAGTTAGGTAATGACGTGCCCACATCAAATCCAATGCCATTCGCCACTTACGACACAATAATGGGTAGTAAAGACTTACGAAATTTCATTCAAGATTTTATAACATGATGACACGGTTTACCGTTCAGTATATGCGGAGTATCGTTTTGCTAATTTTATCATATGAGTTTCAGATCGACAGACCTAAGTAGAAATACGCAGGCGATGACAAATTCATGAAGTTTAAACCAAAATGGAAAAAACTTAACTTAAAAAAATAGTACAAGAGAAAGTGAAAACCTAATTCATTTTTCAATTGGTTTCTCCCTGCCATTACCCGGCACCTTCTCAAATATTTCAGAATGCTGAAAGGAGAATCTAATAATTAAGGAACATTTGGAAATCAATATCTAAATAACTTCAGTAATAAATATTCACTCTAATGGAAAATGAAACAAAATCTAATAAAGGACCATTTCAAGAACGCCATTATTAACTGATCTCAAGACTAATAAAATTACAATGGCAACAGTCCACGCATTTAAAGAATATAAGAAGTAAAAAATGCGCCTAAGTTTCTTCGGGGCGATAGAGTTTTCTGTACAGCCGCTACAGCGTATAATTAAGGCCACCGAAAATAGATCTATCTTTCGGTGGTCTTTGTATAATGCTGTATGAGCTGCGACCCATGAAACTTTTACCACCATCCGGTGGTGGCCTATCCTATACCGTTGCCAGAAGCATGATTATGGCTAATTTTAACCTTAAATAAAGTAAAACCTACTGATGCTAGAGGGTTGCAACTTGGTATGTTTGATGATTGGCGGGTGGAGGGTCAACATACCAATTTGCAGCCCTCTAGCCGCAGTAGTTTTTAAGATCTGAAGGCGGACAGAAAAAGTGCGGACAGAAAAAATACGGACAGAAAAGTGCGGACGGACAGACAAAACCGGCACAATAGTCTTCTTTTTACGGAAAACTGAAAAACAATGATATAATGACTAGGATTTATATTAGTAATAGATAAAACATTTAAACATTAACACGAGATTATCCTCAGTTACAGCAGACATTAAAATCTTAATTGTAAGTTTGGTTATTGGTATATAGAACTAAACAAACGAAACCTACGCCTTAGCTTTAATAAAGGCCAAAATTGAGCCATATCAATAGCAACTATCACTGAACTGCAACGCTCGTTGAGCGTTTGGCTAAAGTATAATGCTCTTATTAACGAGAACTGAGCTCTTCCTGTCCTTATTATTATCTCATTAAACCCTTCCAGATGTTGGGGGGGGGGGGATGTTAGATGCTCGCCTTTCACTTATACAAAACGTCTAAGATTCTCACACTGGTCGTTCGTTCATTCATTCATTCACTCATTGACTCAACACTGGTCGTTCGTTCATTCATTCATTCACTCATTGACTCGTTCATTTTTTTAGTAATTCATTTCTTTATTCCTTTGTTCATTCATTCACTTAGTTATTCATTCATTCATTCTTTTAGTCATTCATCAATTCATTTATTCCTTTGTTGATTCATTCATTCATTTACCCTTTCTGTCATCCATTCCTTTGCTCATACATTTATTTTTTCGGTCATTCATTCCTCCATTCCTTCGAGCATTCCTTCCTTCAGCCATTCATTCATTTATTTTTTCAGTCATTCGTTCCTTCATTCCTTGGTTCATTCGTGCCTTCAATCTTTTCTTCTTCGTTTCATTCATTCTTTTCCACTAGGCGAACCCACAATTTCCATAGTCATATAACCTAAAATTCGTGTCTGAGGAATTTCTTCTGTGAGGGGAAAACTCACCAAGCGATGACGTACGTCAACATCCACACATACGAATGTGACCTATGAAACCCATCCTGTTCTCAGTAGCCAGATCACCCAGAATCCATCTGGGCGAGGATAGGAGCGACTTTAATTTAAAGCCGAGCTCCCGACAAAAAATACTGTCTGCCTCAGTGAACCTGCACAGGTGCAATTGGTACCTGGTCGACTGTGATACGTCGAATGTCGTATGATTGAATTATCAATTTTTTTGTGAGGTAACCAAGGGCGTGAAATAAAGACTGGTAAACTTTGTTACACCACTTACTCTTAAACCTTGAAGGAAATCAGATTTGATGTATATGATTTATGAGAATGGAAGAGAATATAAATTGTAAATTTAAATAATTTTGGTGTAAAACTAGATCATGATAAGGGAATAACTATAAAATATTCAAATTAAAATGGTCGCTTTGTTTTTCCTCTGCATTCATCTGTTATTTTAAGATGTGGAAAATACGAATTTTATCTTCATTACAAAAGCCGATGATATATTTTACTGCATCCTTTGTAGCAGAAGGCTGTCAATGTGTATCCCACTGGTCTGTGTCTATGTTTATCTCATCAATTAGGTATTTTTTCCATTCTTACCTCATTATTATTCATTCCAAAAAATATGTGCATCTTTGATTCATGAAGCATAGTTTTCCTATTCATTTAATGGTTTGACTATGCACAGAGGTACTACGATATGTGGCGTGTTCATGTGTCAAATCAATTTGTCTTCACAAAAAGTTACAAGTTGCTCAGCTACAGAGCCAAAATCATTAAGATGCAGGTAACATTGGGAAGACCATTTTCCTTCCTCTCCTCTTACATAAATGTGTTCTGAAACGTCTCATTTTTTTTATGAATCCTTAAAGATTCGATGTTATAAGCACCGGACGGACCTCAATGTTATAACTGTACAACATCCATATCTCCCCATCCTGCTATCCTACGAACATTTTCCTTCCTCAGGCCATTTGCGTCGCTATTTAACCCCAAAAAGCTTTCATTCCAACTCGTAGGATTACAGGAGAAGGACTTCTTCCTCCCTTCCTTCTTTCCAGGACATCGAAGGGAAGCTTTGAATATAAAACTGCCGCGGACCTAAGTGCGCTGAACAGAACGCTGTGACGTCATAAGTTCCAATGAAATGGCCAAACGCTTTCACCTTCATGTGAACTTTGCGTGCCGCCCTGAAATAAAATGAAGCGGGAAAGAGGTATTTTGGTAACTGGGTTTTTTGCGTTTCGCTTCATTTTCCTCTTTTCCTGAAAATGACAGCGTTTTCGAGCGAGTCCTTAATTAGCTTTCGGTGTAGAATGGGTGAACCTTTTCGTGAAATAGGTTTCGTTAATGGGGTTTTCGTAATGAGGGAAAGGAAAAATTTCGAAGGCTGTGTGACGAGCGTACGTCGACCTTTAATGGCAAATTTTCATTAAAAAAATTAAACCATTCATTATATAAACTTCCGAAATATGACAAGATTAAGCTTTTAGTTCCAATCAATTTATCGAAGCTACCTCTAAATGTATTAAAATAAAAGTTACCTTTTGGATATTATAAGCTTTACAAACTAAAACTGCATAAGGCTGAATTTCCAAAATTTCGTCTCGAAATGGAATATTCCATCTGCATGTATATTTTACGTTGTCTGTTTATTGGATTATTTGACTATATTCAGATAAATCCCGATGTTAGGTGTGTTCAATATACATATATATATATATATATATATATATATATATATATATATATATATATATATATATATATATATATATATATATATATATATATATATATATACTCACACACAGATCACGGGTTATTCAGTTATTCGCTCCACTCGTAAAGGAAAACAGGATCTTCATTGCAAATATGAGCGCTGTACTAAAGTAAAAAAGAAATCTAGAGTTTTTTGGGGATGATACAACGACGACTTACTACCGTGCAAAAAAGCAATAAGCGGATCACCAGCAGAAAGCCATTATTTACGCCGCTTAGCTTCGAGCATCAGTCAGTCCAAAGCTACGTGAATTTTCCAACTCTGGAAGGAAAACAGATCACCGACTTTGTTGCAAGTAGAAGGAAAATGGTAGAAACTTTGTTGCAAGTAGAAGAAAAATGGTAGAAACTTTGTTGCAAGTAGAAGAAAATGGTAGAAACTTTGTTGCAAGTAGAAGAAAAATGGTAGAAACTTTGTTGCAAGTAGAAGAAAAATGGTAGAAACTTTGTTGCAAGTAGAAGAAAAATGGTAGAAACTTTGTTGCAAGTAGAAGAAAAATGGTAGAAACTTTGTTGCAAGTAGAAGAAAAATGGTAGAAACTTTGTTGCAAGTAGAAGAAAAATGGTAGAAAAATGGTAGAAGAAAAATGGTAGAAACTTTGTTGCAAGTAGAAGAAAATGGTAGAAACTTTGTTGCAAGTAGAAGAAAAATGGTAAAATGGTAGAAACTTTGTTGCAAGTAGAAGAAAAATGGTAGAAACTTTGTTGCAAGTAGAAGAAAATGGTAGAAACTTTGTTGCAAGTAGAAGAAAAAAATGCAAGTAGAAGAAAAGAAACTTTGTTGCAAGTAGAAGAAAAATGGTAAAACTTTGTTGCAAGTAGAAGAAAAATGGTAGAAACTTTGTTGCAAGTAGAAGAAAATGGTAGAAACTTTGTTGCAAGTAGAAGAAAATGGTAGAAACTTTGTTGCAAGTAGAAGAAAAATGGTAGAAACTTTGTTGCAAGTAGAAGAAAAATGGTAGAAACTTTGTTGCAAGTAGAAGAAAAATGGTAGAAACTTTGTTGCAAGTAGAAGAAAAATGGTAGAAACTTTGTTGCAAGTAGAAGAAAAAAGAAACTTTGTTGCAAGTAGGAGAGAGAAAGCAAGTAGAAGAAAAATGGTAGAAATGCAGAAGAAAAATGTAGAAACTTTGTTGCAAGTAGAAGAAAAAAATGTTGCAAGTAGAAGAAAATGGTAGAAACTTTGTTGCAAGTAGAAGAAAATGGTAGAAACTTTGTTGCAAGAGAAAAAAATAGAATCTTTGTTGCAAGTAGAAGAAAAATTGAAACTTTGTTGCAAGTAGAAAAAATGGTAGTTGTTGCAAGTAGAAGAAAAATGGTAGAAACTTTGTTTATATAGAAGAAAATGGTAGAAACTTTGTTTGTTGCAAGTAGAAGAAAAATGGTAGAAATAGTAGAAGAAAATGGTAGAAACTTTGTTGCAAGTAGAAGAAAAATGGTAGAAACTTTGTTAGTAGAAGAAAAATGGTACAAACTTTGTTATAGAAGAAAAATGGTAGAAACTTTGTTGCAATAGAAGAAAAATGGTAGAAACTTTGTTGCAATAGAAAAGCTGGGAAATGCAGGATAATGAAAAGGCATATGAAAAAATTGGCAGTAGGTAATTATCGACAAACAATATATTTGAAACAGTCATTAGTTCTCTCTCTCTCTTTATATATATATATACATACATATACATATATATATATATATATATATATATATATATATATATATATATATATATATATATATATATATATATATATATATAAAAATATATATACAACCTTTTTTATTTTATATAAATATATTGCATTATAATTTTAGTTATCAGTTTTCATGACAGCACGGAACAGGTTTATACAATTTAACTGATTTTTCACCATCTTTCTATTTCTATCTTACTTAACTTTATCAATTTAAAATATTAGGAAATTCGCCTTCATGGAAATATTTATCTGAATAGTCTATATTTCAAGAATATATATATATATATATATATATATATATATATATATATATATATATATATATATATATATATATATATATATATATATATATATATATTGGGCATATCTTTGTAAACGCATGTATTTCGAATTTCCGAACATGCTCTTACTAGTGGTCCATTTAACACTGTACAGTTCAGGAACCAATTAAAACACGGAATTCTTTATCTTAATTGCAAGTTTTCTCTAAGCGTGGTAATGAAGTCATCACTTTGTTGCAGTCACTTTTGAGAATTGAAGTCCTTTGTAATACGCTTCCTTAGCTACGTTCGTGTGTGTGTGTGTGTTTGTGTGTGCGTGTTTGTAAGTTATTGGAAATGACCTTTGAGTGCTACAGCGCTGCAAAACATATATGCAAGTCTTCGAAATATCTTTAGCGTTGAAATGAATTTTCTCTAGAGAAGACCGTCTTTTAGTGTGACGGGGTCTCAAGTAAATCACCCAGATTTTATGTAAATTATAGTTTGCTAGGAGTTTTATCTTGGCTACGAGTAAAATGTGGAATTGTTTACCGAGTGCGGTAGTTTCTATTTTATTTAATGTTAAAGTTAGCCATAATTGTACGTCTGGCACCGCAACAACACAGGTCACCACGGCCGGCTGAGAGTTTCATACAGCATTATACGCTGTACAGAAAACTCGATTGCGCCGAAGAAACGTCGGCGCATTTTTTACTTGTTTTTTATCTGTTTTTAAATACAGTAATAGTTTCCTGACAATAAATTGAAAAATTGCTAAAACGATACTGAACAGGATTTTATTACTGTAGTGTTTGTCTTCTTTAAATTCATGAAACTGTAACCTAAACAAAAATAAAATAGACACCGTTTTATCGCAAAGGGATAAACAAACTGTAAGTTATTTGACCCTTGTTTTGTCGTCATAGGGAAATTTCCCTATTTCCACCTCTACGGTTCTAAGCTCCTTCCAGCCCCATTAAGACAGTGAATGAATTGAGTCATCAACAAAGAATAAAAAGAAAAAAAAAAGACATCGTTTCATCGTCAAGGCATTAAATAAACCACAAGTTGATGGACCCTTGTCTTATAGATCGCTGTAGGGAAATTTCCCCTCCGTTGTTTCTAGAGCTCCCTCCAACCCCATCAAGACAGTGAGTGAAGTTAGGAAGCCGCAATCCTCATATCACCCGGAAACCGCCTTCGTACAGTAGGCGCGCGGCCTCTGACGCCGATGGTCCAATAACGCAGATTAAATACGTTACCAAAAGTGGTTTACCGAGAAATGTCGCGACACGGCGCAGCGCCTTTATCGTGATCTCTCTCCCGATTCAAATGAGCCGGAAATAACAACGCCGGCTTTGTTATTATCTTTCCCTCTTAACATCCTCGCCGCGGTATTGTTAGCCCAGGCGTCGTTATGTGTGTGTGTGTGTGTGTGTCTGTGGCCCTATGCCTTTCCAGAGATAATGGTTCCAGGCAGGCACTCGCTGGAAGGATGGTCGTATATCTTCCCGTTTTCTGTTGGAGGAGGGCTAGTAATACTTCTTTCCGTTTTCTGCTGTTTCTGGAATAACGGAGAACTGGTTCCAGGCACTCGCTGGAAGGATGGTCATATATCTTCCCGTTTTCTGTTGGATGGAGAATGGAGACTAGTACTGTATCTCCCCGTTTTCTGCTACCTTTGAAATGACTGCGGAGCAAAGTGGAAGGAGTACTATGTCGGAAAGATGGTAGACAGACTATATTTCAAGGCTTCTTCCGCCCGATATGCAAATAAGGAACAGCCCAGGGTTTCGTATGCAATTCAATGCCCCTATCAAATTTCTACAATCACTCCCCTGGGCCTTCGCTGGTTTTAGTGGGATTGTTAAATGTATGTGGATAATATCGGATTTTTGTTTTAAGTCAAGGTTTTTCTCCGCATTTTAACAAAACTAAACTTTAAGCGGGGACCAATTTTTTTTTCTAATATGAAATTAGTAGATTCTTCGTGCCAAAGTGAAATATTCTGCTTATTAATAGATATTATTGATGTGTATATATATATTAAAATCGTTCGCGATTACAAAGGAGTCATTCTAAAGGCGGCTGAAGCATTTTCAACAATTTATTATGATTTCGATAAAATATTCATTTGTACGAGTTCCTGGAAAAACGAATTTCAAGCGATGGTACTTAACGACTTATAAACAAAGAGGCCGTTTTAATAAAAGCATAATATTAAAAATTCTTGGAACTCTCATGTCTTCCACTTTTGTTCCTTCCTCTCTCTCTCTCTCTCTCTCTCTCTCTCTCTCTCTCTCTCTCTCTCTCTCTCTCTCTCTCTCTCTCTCTCATTTCAGATCTATTTTCACTTTACCCAATTTTCTCCAATAACACAGAATGGCCAATTTTGTTTACATAAATAAAGTCTTCACTCTTTATTATTATCAATTCTCACCTAAGGCCCTTTGGTAAGTGCAAGTCTTAAAAAATTTATACTGAAGAAGTTGAGTAAATTATTAGTTTTAAATCATCCATATTTGTTTACTAAAGGGTAAATACACAGAGATGTTTCAATAAGTAAAAAAAAAAAAAAATTATACGTTGTTGATCATAATTCAGTTTGTGTAACATTTTATCGCAATCCTTTTCTATTTACAATTTTCGCAATTTCCATAATTATTCTCATTGATGCGCGCCATACCGAGTTCGTAAAATTAGAATAAGGAAAATAGCAGAACAGAATAAAGAGGAATAAGGAGAAAAACAGAATAAAGAGGAGTAAATATTGACCGCCTCATCATTAAGAGAATACGACTTTAAAACTTTGCAACTCCTGACGTAAATCTGAAACTGCCTGCGCAACTTTAAAAGTCATAGAGCGTCATTATCGAAATTTATCGACCTGTTTTGCTCTGTATTTACGCCACAGGGGTGGTAAATTCCTTTGAGATGTATGCTAGTAATGCACCAGCCCTAGTTTTTTTTTTGCCGTGCCCATAGGTTAGGTTAGGTTAGGACAGTACCTCTAAAATAATTAGAGTAAATATGGGTGAGGGAGCATCATGAGATTACTCTTAAGAAAATTCTATGGTTAGTTTTTAAGATATGGTGTCCCGCTGTTATTTCAGGGAAAGGTCCCGGTACTCGGTTACATCTCGGTAAAATGCTACTGGGACCTTTCCCTGAAGAAAGCGGGATGCCATATCTTAAAAACTAACCAAAGAATTTTCTTGAAAATAATCTCATTATGTTTCCACATCCAAATAACTGGAAAAAATACCCAATCTAACTTAACCTAACCTAACATAACCTAACCCAACCCAACCTAACCTAACCTAACCCAAATTACTCCAAAGTTACTAATCTAACCTTCCCTAACCTAACCCAACCCAAGTTACTAATCTAACCTTCCCTAACCTAACCCAACCCAACCCAACCTAACCTAACGTAACCCAAATTACTCCAAAGTTACTAATCTAACCTCACCTAACCTAACCTAACCCAACCCAACCTAACCTAACCTAACCTAACCCAAATTACTCCAAAGTTACTAATCTAACCTTACCTAACCTAACCCAACCTAGCCTAACCTATCCTAGGAACATCTCCGGAATTTGCCACCAGGTAACTTTCGTGATATTCCGAAAGACATTATTATGATGTGTATGGCATGCTTCTCACATATTAACATTAATCATTAATTACGAAATTTAATGAAAACATTATAAAACAATTTTATGAATTTCAGACTTTAAGAATAATGGTATTTGTTTGCTGTGAAATGTGACTCACTGCATGATTTCACGTCTAGTGTTGACACGTTACAAAAAAGTATATTATAAGAAATTGAATTATTTAAACCCTCATATTGTCATCCAGTTGGTTACATAGGAAATTCCGAGCTAAATCTATCACTATTTTGACTGCAGGTACTTCACATATTTAAAGTGGTTTAATGCCATGTTTACAGAGAACTTCACTGAGTCTGAATATTCAACAATTAATGTCAGGTTTTCGGTCCGGAATAATTCATAAAGAATAAAGGGTACAAAGAGTGCAAAATTTCAATTATGGCAGTGTTTATAAATTAAAACACGTAGCTTTAAATGTTAATAATATAGTATTAATGTTGCTAAATACAGCATTAAATATGAAGAGTACTTTAAAATACAGAACACCTGAACACTTAATAGAGAAAGCAAGCTATCTGAATTTGCTGAGAATCATAATAAAAATTATAATTTTTTTACTCGTTTCTGTTGATGTCGTTGCACTGGGCAAAACTGCAAACGCAAATTCAATACGTTTAAATAAGCAAAATCAACGTTTCCTTCTTTACGCGAATATGCAATTCAAAAGGAATCTTCAAGGGTCGTTGTTTTGAGATCTCACTTAAAAAAGAAAAAATGTATCCGGAATCACTCAGCGAATTCCGAGTAGTTTTGGATTAGTCCAGAAATTTATTCCCATTCCGTGTTTCTCTTTCGTTTACGTCGAATATTAGTGTTGGGACTGATAGACAGGAATATAAAAGGTAGTGAGGATTTAATCACGAGATCGTAATATATGAATGTATGTGTATATATATATATATATATATATATATATATATATATATATATATATATATATATATATATATATATATATATATATATATATATATATATATATATATATACCCTGATTTCCATTGACCAATACAATACTTGTACTGCCTTCCATTGCCTCTCAGTATATCTCTTTCCAAATCGTTCTGGATTACAATTTCCATAGAAGACTCGCAATTCGAGTAAACTAATCAAGATATTTCTCTTACCCGGCGCAATTGCAGCCAAAGGTCGTTTAAAAGAGTAAAATTAGTACGTAGCCCATTTACTTACAACATATGTTTACATGATTTATTTTGATGTATACTTATATACAGTTCAGTTAATTTTGTAAATCACTAAGGCATTCTCTGGGAAGTATAATGAAAGGGTCTTTTCTCCTTTAGATGCAATAGACGGATATTTCATACTGTGCGAATTACACACATTACCGATTTTGGATAATTTCTGTAAACAAATTAGTATATAAGTATTCCTGTACGATGAACACAAATCTCATTTGGTAGTGAAACGTCTATACGAATAAAATATTCATTTACACAAAAAATAGAACAAAATCTTGATAAATAAAACTTGAAATCCTGAAACGTCTATACGAATAAAATATTCATTTACATAAGAAAATAGAACAAAATCTTGATAAATAAAACTTGAAATCCTGAAACGCCTATACGAATAAAATATTCATTTACATAAAAAAAAATAAAACAAAATCTTGATAAATAAAACTTGAGATCCTGAAACGTCTATACGAATAAAATATTCATTTACATATGAAAAAAGAACAAAATCTTGATAAATAAAACTTGAAATCCTGAAACGTCTATACGAATAAAATATTCATTTACATAAAAAATAGAACAAAATCTTGTTAAATAAAACTTAAAATCCTTTTTAAAGGAACAACCTCAACACTACTCTTTATAGTTTTGGAGAGGAACATTATCAGAACTGAGCTATCAATTTTTATGGGCTGTTGTGTCGATGTTATATACAGGGTTATCAGAAAATTCTGCAACGACCATTGGAATTCCAATTATTTCTCTCTCTCTCTCTCTCTCTCTCTCTCTCTCTCTCTCTCTCTCTCTCTCTCTCTCTCTCTCTCTCAGTGATTTCAGACTTCTGGGACACCCTGTGTTTGCTGGTATTTGTGTGTGTGCGCGCGTGTGTGTGTCTTTCTCGGTGATTCAAGACTTTTGGGACACCCTGTATGTTGCTGGTATTAGAGTGTCCCTGTTTCTCGGTGGTTCTGGTCTTTTGAGACACCCTGTGTGTTGTTGGTATTAATATATATATATATATATATATATATATATATATATATATATATATATATATATATATATATATTGCTTAATATGTACAAACAATTATCTTGGATTCATTATATGGAGAATAGGCGAAAAGGTCGATTAACGAATATAACAACCCCTTATTATAATGTATTGTTACAACACCTCAATTACAACACCTCAAATGAAAACTGACTTTTAAACTACAAATTTTTAAGACTTTCATTCCTAACCCTTTATTGTCAAACTATAAGGATCCAGGTGGAATGGAAGGAAATATTTTAGTTATTAGAACGGACCACGGAGAATTTTCAGGATAGTTCTATGGCATTCTTCCGATGGGGTTTCTTGTGGGGATTGAGGAGGTGGGGTTTTTGGTCCGCAAAGAGTATTGGGAATGTAGGTGAGGTTAAGGAGTTTTTAATAAATATCAAATGTCATGACTTTCAGTATATATTAGAATTGATTATCAATGATTTTCGTTTACTTATTCAAGTACGTATCTCTACATCGCTCATTTTGTCTGCCATCTCTCTCTCTCCTTCTCTCTCTCTCTCTCTCTCTCTGTCTACCTGTTTGTCTGTCTCTACATTAGTATTTTAATTCATTTCGAGCTTCCTCATTTTTAACACTGTTCTCTCTCTCTCTCTCTTTCTACATTACCGTTTTAAAATTCTTTTCTATCTATCTCATTTTCCTCCCCCCATTCCTCCTCATTTCCCCACCATTCTCTCTCTCTCTCTCTCTCTCTCTCTCTCTCTCTCTCTCTCTCTTCCCTCTCCCTCTCTCCTCTGTTTACGCCTTCGCCGTTTTCTCTCCCGGTAAAAAGACTTTTCTCTCGCCTGGAATTTCATGAAGTCATCATCAATAATATCGTTTTCATCCCCAAACTTCGCTACGGAGTCTGTATTGCATTTGGCTCGGAGAGAGAGAGAGAGAGAGAGAGAGAGAGAGAGAGAGAGAGAGAGAGAGAGAGAGAGAGTTAAAGCAGAGAGTTTATCGAAACGGAGAGAGAGAGAGAGAGAGAGAGAGAGAGAGAGAGAGAGAGAGAGAGAGAGAGAGAGAGAGAGAGAGAGTTAAAGCAGACTCTAGCGAAACGGAGAGAGAGAGAGAGAGAGAGAGAGAGAGAGAGAGAGAGAGAGAGAGAGAGAGAGAGAGACATTGCCAACAAATTTTTCCGGGGGAACGAGTATCAGATACGTCGTTAGAACTCTTTTGCAGAAGGCATTCCCGTGCGTCAATATTAAATAACTCTCGCAGGATTTGCTCTCTCCATACTTCGGTATTGAATCGCTATCAGATTGTTTTTTTTTCTATCCTCTCTCTCTCTTTCGCTTCACGTAAAGAGGAAGAAGTTTTAATTTTTCCTTTGTGGAAGCGATGATTTAGGATCGATCATTGTTGTTATATTTTCCTTTCGTTATGTCAATTTAATTATTGTCATATTGTAAAAGAGAGAGTCAACATCAAGCTTAATAACAAATTTCACAAACAGTGATATCAGAGTTTGATAAAACGTCAGATCATGATTATATTTCTATTTGAAATCCTAAACAGCACACGAATTAGAATGAAATACCCACGCAATTTTTAGAAGCAGGATTGTGAAAATATTCTAGTTAAGGGAGATGCAGAAAGGTTCCGTTCTCGACTACCACTCTGATGGTCGCAGTTTTTCCGACCGGCCAGTGAAAAACAAGAGAAATTGATAGAAATTCATTTTCGCTATAATGTGGTTCGGATTCCACAATAAGCTGTAGGTCCCGTTGCTAGGTAACCAATTGGTTCTTAGCCACGTAAAAATAAATCAAATCCTTCGGGCCAGCCCTAGGAGAGCTGTTAAACTAAGATATACTTACTTAAGGGAGACTGCAACTCTTAGGTGTCATGACAAAGAAACAAAATGTTATTCAGGATATATCATTATTCCTTCTGCAAAATATGGAAACGTAGAAAAAAATTAAAGGAAAAGTTATTGAATCATGATTCCTCTTAAAGGAATCAAACCAGGCTGGTAACGACGAATCAGCAATAGCTGTCTAAATGTTCCACTTCGAATTGATTAATATTTCAAATTTTTAGTTTTCTGTAAAAGAAAACTTTTGACATGGTTTTGTCTGTCTGTCCGCACTTTTTCTGTCCACACTTTTTCTGTACGCCCTCAGATCTTAAAAACTACTGAGGCTAGAGGGCTGCAAATTAATATCTTGATCATCCACCCTCCAATCATCGAACATACCAAATTGCAGCCCTCTAGCCTCAGTAGTTTTTATTTTATTTAAGGTTAAAGTTAGCCATGATCGTGACTCTGGCAACGCTACAGGACAGGCCATCACCTGTGGCCGAAAGTTTCTGGGCAGCGGCTCATACAGCATTATACGCTGTACAGAAAGCTCGACTGCGCCAAAGAAACTTCGGCGCGTGTTTTACTTGTGTTTATCTTGCTTTTGGTCATTAAGCTCGAGTTATTTTGGTGAAGGTTGATAACGGTGTCTCATATTTTACAGCACTGACAGCATGTCAAGGCATATTGGAAAAACAAAATTAACCTGTCACCTTAAATCTTGGCAGTGAAAAAGTGAACCATTCCGCCGTTAATTATTAGACATCAAACTTATTACATTCTAAATCGCCAACATTTCTCGAGCTTGAATTCAGTGCCTTAAAAATAGTAAGATATTAAAAACCTATAATCATTGTCACCATCTTGGAATCTTTATGTTCACAAATATCTTCTCTTTATTTGCATTTCTGTCTATTCATTTATTAATTTTTTAATTCACTTACTCTTTCTAATAACTGACTTTTCTTGTCTGTATTTCATTTTACCTTCTGTTACTTTTTTCAAAAGAACACCATATTCTTTGACAGCTTGAATTACAAGTCAAAGGCCCCTTTGGGTTTGTTACATACGAACAGGGTTCATCTCCTGAATAATAATAATAATAATAATAATAATAATAATAATAATAATAATAATAATAATAATAATAATAATAATAATAATAATAATTATTATTATTATTATTATTATTATTATTATTATTATTATTATTATCATTATTATTACCTATGGTAACTTCTTTCACATGCGGTGCAATTGATCCATATGAATAGGATTCATGTTCTAAATGATAATAATAATAATAATAATAATAATAATAATAATAATAATAATAATAATAATAGTAATAATTGAATCACATATAACTTCAATCATCTTCGTATACAAATACCATCCTAACAAAAGCTCGTAATTATCTAATCGTTTCACGTATCATTATCCATTCCACTGTTTTAATCAAAACTACCTTAACAAACGCTCGTAATTATCGATTCATTCCCAAAGCCGTCATCTACACTCACCAGTTTTTCGAGAAGAAAACACTTTAACCGCATCTTTTATTTTTTTGAAATTCATTTTATCTCCGAATTTTCTGCCGCTATTCACAGGACCTTCAAAGCGTCTTCCGGTTCTTTCCCAAAACTCCTTCTCATGATTTTTCCAAGAATTTCGTCACTCCTCCGTCTCTTTTTTTTTTTCTCCACCTCTGACCGCTATTACTACAGCTTTATTCACACTTGTATAAATACCAAGGTACACACACATAAATAAATAAATAAATAAATAAATAAATAAATAAATAAATAAATAAATATATATATATATATATATATATATATATATATATATATATATATATATATATATATATATATATATATATATATGTATATATATATATATATGATTCGATGTGTCTACTTTCTACATACACTGCGCCGCTCACCTCCCTCCTGCTCGTTCTGCCATGCGTCGAGGAACCCACGGATTATAGTTCAACACCCAGAGAAATGAAATATATATATGTATATATATATATATATATATATATATATATATATATATATATATATATATATATATATATATATATATATATATATTAATAAAGACAGAGTTAGACAGACAGACAGACACGAGAGAGAGAGAGAGAGAGAGAGAGAGAGAGAGAGAGAGAGAGAGAGAGAGAGATCAGGTTTTCCCTTTAGATTAGACAACTTCATAAATATTCCCATTCGTTTTCTGAGCCCAGCGTTTGCATAAGGTCAGAGGGGGAGGGGGGGTCTAAACCGTCCCATTCACATGTGAATATGAAAACGAAAATGTTTCGACATTCCCTGACTTAGCGTAGCTCATTCCAATAAAGAAATATACAAACCTACTTTAAAGTTTTAATTAGAGACGCGTTCTTTTTTATAACGTTGAAGCACTAAGATTCATCGGGAAAAAAAAAGTAAAAAACAAGGTTTAGAGTCTCGCTTCTTCCCTCTATGGGCGAATATTCCTCCCAATTTAACTTTTGCGACCCGGAAATAAAAACAAGAGAGGTCTTCGGACATCGCGATGAAATCTATGAACAGGAACGGGCAAAAGTTTAGATGAGATTAGCCAATAAAGGCCGGGCCATATCATAGGAATGCCATTTACATTTCATGCTTCCGTAGAGCCGTACGTTACGAGAGGGCGCGTTCTTTTTTCGTATGAAAATGGGGAGTTTTGTATGCATGGTGTCAGATGTTGACAACGATTCGACCTGGAGGTGATGATCTTTCTGCTTCGTATTTTTGGTTCTCAAGGCTGAAAAACCGGGAGCTTGGCGCATATATTTCTTTTCACTGTTGTTGTTGTATGTATATATATATATATATATATATATATATATATATATATATATATATATATATATATATATATATATATATAATAATGAAAGGTAGTGTAACTCAGAGGTGTTATTTAAGCCGACAGTAAAAAAATACATCAGCTCACGAGAGTCAGACGAAGTACATGTATTGAGAATTCATGGCAAAGCTCAGTAATCAACTTTTGTTACTTTCCACCCTTCAGGAATGGGAGTATTTCGGTTTTATATTCCATACATTTCGTATTTCATTTATGTATGTACCCTCTGTTTGACGTGGATAAAAAACGCAGTCTTATTTAGTTCCTTTCAGAATTTAGGGTAATTATTGCTACTGTAAACTTTATTACGCAAGATAACTGATGCTAAGTACAAGAAGTAAAGGGAAGGAGTTAGATATAAAGAAGGAAATTTTGTGATGATAGGAGAATGCTACCAAAGAATAATGAGAGAGAGAGAGAGAGAGAGAGAGAGAGAGAGAGAGAGAGAGAGAGAGAGAGAGAGAGAGAGAGAGAGAGAGAATCTATTGAACAATTTATATGTGAGTTTTACGACAAACAAGATGTTTATCTCTACAAATACATAAACACAAACCCATCCACCCACACACACACACACACACACACACCCACCCACACACACATGCACATAAACACACACACACACACAAACTCGAGCGCAAAAATCCTTCGATCTTTAAATGACAAAAGAAAATACGTTAGTGGTAATGACAAAAGATGATCCGCATTTAAAATATTAGCTTTGCTTTGATTTTGTGAAATGACGGACAGACCATGTTGCAAAAATATCATTAATCCTTTTGATAAAAGATTAGCGCATATATTCGTAGCTATTTTATTCTCAGCTTTTATGTATGTAATGAGCATTGTATAAACTGAATTATATGCGTTAAGGTTCTTATTTTAAGCGAGAAAATATTAGCTTTAGCGCGTCTTGACTTCATTTCATGCAATTAAACTGGAAAGGGAAACATGAAAATTGTCAATGGAGTTTTGGAAACTTCAAGAGTATCGTTTGCTTTGGGAAATTTCATTCTGTTTACAAAGTCTCCCTCCACTTTCGAAATGCAAAAGACAAAATTGGAAAAAAAGGTTTGTCGTAATACAATGAGTAAAAAAATCTTTAGTTTCTTCATACTACGGATAAATGAATCAACTCATGAAAAAAAATTTCAAATTAAAATGTACATAGTTTTTGGGACTACGGTTAA
>NC_089762.1:44665890-44680890 GCF_040412425.1 Macrobrachium rosenbergii | reverse complement strand
ATAACTAATAATAAATGTTTGAATTAACATTTGTAACAATATCTAAATGTTGTTATCGTCACATATTTAACATAATAAAACAAGTAAAACTAATACTATAGTCTCTTTCATAAATGATACCAGGTTTAATAAACTATTTTCCAACCACAATAAACAAATATGAGTGATTATCAAAACAAGACTACAAAACTGATACAGAAAACCCTAGGTTCCGATTTCAAATTGCAAGCTGACATTCCTATAACCAATAATTAATCTCCTAGAAAACAGGAAATAACCGGATGGGCCTCTCTCTCTCTCTCTCTCTCTCTCTCTCTCTCTCTCTCTCTCTCTCTCTCTCTCTCTCTCTCTCTCTCTCGGAGTGCAAATTAATTTCAGAGACAAAATCTTCAATTTAGGGGTTCATTACCTCCAGGGAGATCTAGAGTTTATCATTATGTATCAAGAAGGGTGAAATTCGATTTCTTTGATTTCGTAACAAAAATGGATTACAAGATCTATGAGTTTGTTTAGTAAGTTCTTTATGGTTTCTCGGGAAGTAAGGAAACTAAGACCAATTCAGAACTCGATGATTTATTTTATGAGAGGATAAGAGAATTCCTCTGTTGGATATATTTGACTTTGTGTGTTGCCAAATTTCGCTTCGTGTCTCAAGTATTTTGAGCTATTTTACTATCCTGAAGTACTATCCTGCAACTATTAGATCATATATATATATATATATATATATATATATATATATATATATATATATATATGTATGTATGTATGTATGAATATATATGTATATATATGTATGTATATGTACAGTATATCTAGTATATATATGAATGTATATATATGTATTTATACTATATTTGCATATACATATATATGAATATATACACATACATACACACATATAAATATATATACATACATACATATATATATGTATGTATACATAAGTTTATTCAAAACCCAACCCTTTGTGTGTGTATGCGTGTGTCATATGATTTCAGAATCCTTTTTAAAACAATTGCTTTCCTATTAATACAACCCATTACTCGACCGCGCTTAAAAGCTTTATAGGCGCAGAATAAAACAGATACTTCTATGGAAATCCCATTAACGAAATAACTTTGCCCATTTCCGCACCACAAAGTGGTAAGCGTTTACAAAAGCACTACTAATTGGACCCTTTGAGATTTTGACCTTTTGTTAATGTTTTCGGTGTAATTATAAGTTTACTGAGGTCTAATGAGAATAGTTCTGTACAATTTGTTTGGGTGAAACATTTTTAAGTCTTATTCCCTTTGGTGTCCTACTAGGGGCCATTCTACCGTCTATCCGAAATATGAATCTAAGGATGGGTGCTTATTCTGGTTTATTATTATTATTATTATTATTATTATTATTATTATTATTATTATTATTATTATTATTATTATTATTATTATTATTATTATTATTATTATTATTATTATTATTATCCAGAAAATGAACCGTATTCATACGGGACAAGCAGGCAGGGGCCACTGACTTGAAATTCAAACTTCCAAAGAATAGGTGTTCATTTCACAGAAGTAACAGAAGGTAGTAAGAAATACAGAAAGTAGAGACCAATTATTAGAAAAAGGGGAAAAAGTATATTAAAAAATTAGCAGATAAATAGATAAAAATGTAAGTAAATTACTAAAATATAAAGAGAATTGTTGTATGGTAGTCATGCGGTGCATCTTCGCTTGAACTTCTGAAGTTCAATTTGTATGTGTGTTCGAATGTAAATGAATAAATAAACTTAGGCTTTAAATCGAAGTACTAGGATATTTTCAGCCTTTTAGCTGTCAAGACAGTGAAAACAGGGAATTGGAGGTGTTGGACAGCACGACAAAGAGAACCATAAAACAAATGAGATGAAGTACAAGAATCTCAAGGTGAAACCCGAAGGATACCCAAAGTTGCTCGAAAAAATGATACTTAAGAGAGGATGGGTCATTTTTTTATTCAATTGTATTCCTATGTATCAAGGGGTTTCAATGATAATATTCTTAACATAATGACTAATTTGAACATGAATAGTCAAGGATAATTGTTGGTAAATCTATTTACTTTAAAAAATCATTGACTTGAATTTCATTTTTATGCCATAATGTGAGTTTATAGGTAGCCCGTATGTCATTATCATTAGCTTTGTTACTTCTTCGTTAAATTAACATTTTTAACATCCTAAACGAAAAGGACACTAAAATCTCTCCCAGGTAATTAAATTTATTTAAAAAATCAATGAGGTTTGATTTTGATATAGTAACTAAATCCTCAATTGTGTAAGAATCATGAGTCATAAGACAATTTTGGAATGAATAAAAATATATAAAAAAAAAAACCTAACACTGGTTAATCAGCATCAGATATTCATGTCTCAACAACATCATGGTGAAATATGGATTGCACTTTGGATTTTCTTCTTACAATTTTGCCCACACGAGGAAAACAGGAAACTGTCCCTTTGGCAGACCCAGGAAACCTACAAATAAGCCTCTGAGGATATTTACTGAGTTCCCTTTGTCTTCAGAGGCTTCTGTTTCTCTACTTTCTCACTTCCCTTCCCTCCTCAGACAAGGAGTTGAGTAAACTGTTTACGGGCGGCGCCCTGAGTAATTAACTGGTGTTAGGCCTACGCTGAAGGCGGAAGTAACTGAAGCGAGTGTCTATGGTTTCAGAAAAGGGCAAATGGATGGTATTCGTTTGTAAGTTAATTAAGCGCCTCGTTAGTTTATTTTGTGTGTTTCTCCTGCTGTTTTATACGTACAAGAAGATTGAGAGAGAGATAAGTAAATAGAAGTAATAACCTATTCTTTTTTATTATGAAAATATTTACTATTTTCCTTTGCATCACTGTTTCTTATTGTTTAGTGGTCTGTGCATCTAAGCCCACTATTACTAGATCCCCCCCTCCCAACGCCCTTTCCTCGCCAACACGTTCCCCGCCCCCCCTCGCAAAACGACCAATCTTCCGGCTGAGTTAACGGAGCATAAAATAGTGGAGTTATGCGTCATGAAGTTTTTGCTATGAAGTTTTTCTTACCTTTCTCCGCGAGCATCTGTGGTATACCTCAGTCTCATTTCTTGACTTACGGCTGCGTTGATATACTTTGGCTGGCGAGTCCTCTCTGAAATTGCACAGAGGTGGAGATGTTTATAAAGACTTTTATTTGTTATAAATACTGTCGTATGAAAGAGCAGGATTAGATAATGAAAAAAGCCTTTCATTGTTCAAAGCACTCTCTCTCTCTCTCTCTCTAAATATGTGTGTGTATATATATATATATATATATATATATATATATATATATATATATATATATATATATATATATAAAAGGTTAGTCAATTCATCACATATATCTCTTAGTGTGATTTATCCGCGTGTTTAATAAACCTGATAAATGTTAATTTGAATTTGTAAATAAAGTACAAACACACATACACACACACACAAAATATTTGAATTTGTAAATAAATACAAATACATATGCATACATACATATATATATATATATGTATAAATATATACACAAAACATACGCTGTATTAACTGAACATAAAAATATCTATTATTTTTTCCCCTGATCATTCACCCACGCTCTCTAACGGATGAAAACATATAAACACGCGTAAGAAACTTAACTTCCTATTATTTTACAACCCCTTAATTTTACATCAAATCATCCATTTACCACACAACGGCTTCTCCCTTTTGCATGTCAACGGAGTTTCCTCCACTCCCATCAACCCTCTTTACAATATTCGAATCACATGAATCACCACTTTATTTTGCTTCTTTTTTTCTTCCCTCGTCAGTCATCCTATTTTCCTGTGCATGCTTTTTCGCCGCTTCAGTAACTCATTTCACGCCACGGCTTCGTTAATGTGGCATAAAATGGCTGAGTTATGCTTCATGAAGTTTTCGGTGTAACTCCCTTCAGGAAACTGGTGATTTATATCGGTAATTTCTGTCGCGTCCCTCGGGCGGACGTTGATGTACTTCTCAGGGCGATTTGTGGTTGATACTTTGAGCAACACCTTTCCTTCTCTCTCTCTCTCTCTCTCTCTCTCTCTTCTAAGGTTTCCATCCATCAAGGGAATTTTACTGAAAAGCGACGCTAGTGATGTTATTGATAATCCTATTTTGGTATAATATTTATGGTTTATACATATACAATATATATACATACATATAAATAAAGTAAAGGACTAGTGTCGAAAGGCCTCGCAGCACTCCAGTGTTTACGTTTCCTTCGTGGATTTTATCTTTATTTATATATTCATCATGTTCCATATTTTCGTGATTCAGTTTATACATACATACATACATATATATATATATATATATATATATATATATATATATATATATATATATATATATATATATATATACACACACACACACACACATATATATATATATATATATATATATATATATATATATATATATATATATATATATATATATATATATATATATATATATATATATATATATATATATATATATATTAATAATATCATCTTCATCTCCGGTAAATTAAGGAGAACTCAAGTAAATGTATGTCTTTTGGCACAAAGTTGCGTAACTTATCAGAATGATCAAGTTGACAATCCATGGTTTTTATTTTTACAAGCACAATTTAAAAACGATTTTTGATAAAAAAATATAAAGTTCACAAAAAATGTTTTTTTACCCAGAAAAAAATCTAGGTAAACGTCCTTACTAACCATAACACACACAATATTCAAATATTATGGAAATACCCGATACTTTCAAAGTCAATAGAAAAAAATTATCATCAAATATTCTGTCACTGTCAGCAGAAACTTTGTGCGAAGATGGACGCTAGATCTGAGTAGGCTTTCCAAACTTCTAACAATAAAAAAAGGAAAATATTGAACTAGAAAGGTAATTCTACCTGGATTTCTAAAAAATAAAATCTAGAATACTGAGCTCGACAGGCAATTCGGTCTGAATTTCTTTTAACTGAAATCTATGTGGGTCGACTACGTTTCAAAATTGGGTGTATATATTTTCGTGAGACGAAGAAGCAACCCGAAAAAAATGCTTAGATTTAAGGGAAATAAATATTCAGAGAAAGGAAAAAAGATGAGAAATGTTTTTACGAATAAAATATATATTCAGAAATAATATATTTCAGTGCTACTGACAAAGACTTGGAAGAAAATAAATATTCAATAGAAGGGAAAGAAAAATAAGAAATAAATAATTTTTAAGAAATAAGGAAATATCAGGAAGAGGAAATTATAATATTAATAAAAATAATACAATGCCACAGTAAATATCAATCAGCCCCCATTCCAAATAATTAAATATGATATGGACTTTCAGAAAATAAAATGCTACATATTATATAATACCAGATCATACAAAAACAATTATGTTAACCATTATGATAATTAACCCTTCATAGACTCAAAAACTAAAATATTTTTATGACGTATCCATACGGACTTTTGGGAATTATAAAAGACAAAATGTTTCCATCAACTTTCATGAAACATTCATGCAACATTTTCAAAGCAGTTATTAAAACATAATTTACTCTTCATAGTCTGTCATTAATACCCATGAATATATTAGCTTAAATCAGCGTTCACAAACACTGTAAGAGAAAGTGCCGCAAATATTTACTGTGTCTGTTATCTAATATAGATGAGGAGAATTAACTTGCATAGTTCAATTTTAATCCCGAACAAGGATTTAAAGCGATTGCATTGCATAGTAGGGAAATTACACTCTTATGTTTATATAAGTTTAATATATGTATATATATATACGCATATATATATATAATATATACATAACTATATACATATATATATATGTATATTATATATATACATATGTATATTATATACATATACATACATCTATATATATATATATATATATATATATATATATATATATATATATATATATATATATATATATGTGTATGTGTGTGTGTGTGTGTGTGTGTTTATATATACCCTAAAAAATTTATTATTGACTAAATTCAGACCAAAGTTTCCATAATTCTTTCCTATCAGCAAAATTTCAAAACGTGATCATCCTGGTTAAAAAGGAAATTACATCAATGCATATATTCGCTCATCCAGATGCATACCATCAACCCACCCTCTCTCTCTCTCTCTCTCTCTCTCTCTCTCTCTCTCATGGCTTTTAGCCCCCGGTTTAAGTGTATATATGGTTGTTCGTTCCCAGCATGGCCTCGTAACTCTTAACTTAAGCGAAGAAGGCCGTTGAGTCGACTCGTTCACGCCACCTAGCGGAGGCGAGCTCTATAAGCTTACATCACGTGATGTTCTCTTATGGAGGTCGAGTCCAGTGGCCTTTCAGGATACTGTGTCGTGAGAAATAAAGGTATTGCCTACCCCAGAAAGGTTTTTCACAGCTCGGAGAATTTTGGGAGGTCAGTGACCTGCACTGATCTTTATCTATCCCTGTACGCTTCATTTGAAAATGGTATCTGATTAGTTTTGTATGTCAGATCTAATGGTGGTGATTGTGTTGATGAAAACTGGTTGCTTGGCGCAAGTTTTAAGTGGTTCTGTTAGTGACTGAAATTGAAAGGTGAAACTACTGTTGTGTGTGTGTGTGTGTGTGTGTGTATGTATGTATGTATGTATGTATGTATGTACACACACACACACACACACATATATATATATATATATATATATATATATATATATATATATATATATATATATATATATATATATATATATATATATACGCTATCTAGTACTATATATCTTTCATACTCTCAAACGTTTTCTGTTGTCAAACAGAATAGAAATTGAAAGACAGAGCCTTAACCGTTTGCTTATATTGAGAAAAAAATTTCAAAGCTCTTCTGTCGTAATGAGAATTAAAGAACGCATTATCAATGGGCCTTTTTTGCAAAGGTTTTAAGCCTACTCTCTCTTAAAATGGCTCCATCTTCTCAGAACACATGACAATGAAACGAGAATTGGAGAATGACTTCCTACACAAAAATCGGGAAAAATCCAGAGGAAAGAAAACTGTCAATAGGTTTTTGGGAATCGTGTTATCTCAGAGGGAAACGGCCCTCCGATGTTTGGCTTAAACAAGGGGAAAGGTTTTAAATAAATTCTATTCTTTTTGCCTCCCGTGTTGACTCAAGAGATTCTTCTCCCTTCTCCGAATTAATGTGTATTCCCAGGGGCCGAAAGAGAATGCACTTCTTGGGGGAATGCTGTCAAGTTTGAATGGTTATTTTCTTTTTCTTTCTTTTTCTAGAAAGATATGCATTTTGGTACAAAATTTTATTTTATCCCACTCATATTTTAAGTACTTATTTATGGTACTTGCTGTCAAATTTGAATGGATGCTTTTTATTTTTTCCGAAAAGATATGCCTTTTGGTCAAGTTTTATTTTATCTCAGTTATATTAAATACGTATTTTCTGTATTTTTGCAGCCGTGAATTAATCTATTCAATAGCGTGGTCCTTAAAAAAACCTATTTTATAGAAATGAAGTTTAGTGTTGTTTGAAATGTTAAAAATATTTAATAATACTGAGCGTCGTTTTCCACTTAACTTCAATAATCTTCTTTTGTGATCATCCTGAGTTCGACACTGATTTGAATTACATCTTCCACCGAAGGTGATATTTATTTAGAAACCTTAATTGCTTTCTTTATTGTTAGAATTCCTTGTGTTCAGTCTTTAATGACTGAACATATTCATGTAACACTAGCCAGAACACTGGAGTAATGCATACGCCTTAGACATTTTGCCCCACAATTACCGAATTTATTGTAGACTCGTTATAAATGACTCAACATCGTAATAACTTTAACTTACGCAAAACATAAAAATTACCCTGTAATGATTTTCTAAATCTCCTAAGCAAAACATTTTGAAATACGCCATTTCAAGATGTCTTGCTCAGTATGCACCTCGTATAATCTGTATTCATTGCAAAATAGTATCTTCCTCTGTATTCAACCCGTATTATCTGCATCCATTTCAAGATAATATCTTGCTCAGTATTCAACCCGTATAGTCTGCATCCATTTCAAGATAATATCTTGCTCGGTATTCAACCCGTATAATCTGCATCCATTTCAAGATAATATCATGCTCAGTATTCAACCCGTATAATCTGTATCCATTGCAAGATATCTTGCTCAGTATTCAACCCGTATAATCTGCATCCATTCCAAGATAATATCATGCTCAGTATTCAACACGTATAATCTGCATCCATTTCAAGATACTATCTTTCTCAGTATTCAACCCCTATAATCTGCATCCATTTCAGGATAATATCATGCTCAGTATTCAACCCGCATAATCTGGATCCATTTCAAGATAATATCTTGCTCAGTATTCAACCCGTATAATCTGCATCCATTTCAAGATACTATCTTTCTCAGTATTCAACCCCTATAATCTGCATCCATTTCAGGATAATATCATGCTCAGTATTCAACCCGCATAATCTGGATCCATTTCAAGATAATATCTTGCTCGGTATTCAACCCGTATAATCTGTATCCATTGCAAGATATCTTGCTCAGTATTTTACCCGTATAATCTGCATCCATTTCAAGATAATATCATGCTCAGTATTCAACCCGTATAATCTGCATCCATTTCGAGATAATATCATGCTCAGTATTCAACACGTATAATCTGCATCCATTTCAAGATAATATCATGCTCAGTATTCAACCCGTATGATCTGCATCCATTTCAAGATAATATTATGCTCAGTATTCCATTTCTGAGATAAGCTATCATGCTCAGTATTCAACACGTATAATCTGCATCCATTTCAAGATAATATCATGCTCAGTATTCAACCCGTATGATCTGCATCCATTTCGAGATAATATCATGCTCAGCATTCAACACGTATAACCTGCATCCATTTCAGGATACTATCTTGCTCAGCATTCAACCCGTTCACTCTGTATCAACAGCGAATTTCCTCTTGTGACATTATCTGTCTCGGACACTCGAAATGATGAGCATTTAGCGTTTTGAAAGCTTCGGCCTCCATGTACAGCCAAGATGTTATTACGATGTCACGAGGCATGTTGCCAGGAGACTTCCTTTTCTCCCGCTCTAAAACTGGGTTGTGTCAGGTTTTCCGAATGGTGATGCTGTCAGCTGGAAACTGTAGTTTTCCTAAGTAATTTCTGTGTATGTATGTATGTATGTATGTATGCATGTATGTATGCATATATATTTGTATGTGTGTGTGTGTATGTGTGCGCAACGGGCGCTGCCATATATACATTTTTATTGTCTAAGCAATTTTCACAGCATTCTATAGTTGCAACAAACACACTTGCACAAATATATGTATGTATATATATGTATATGTATAGAGAGAGAGAGAGAGAGAGAGAGAGAGAGAGAGAAGGTATATTTGGGTGTGGGTGTATGCATGATATATATGTATAATTTATTCCAGCAGATGACAGCCTTTTTTTTTTCTTAATATTGGATCCTTATTGAAGAACAGGGAAGAGAGAGCTGTCAATGCCACTCTCATCTTCTAATTACTGAATTAATGATAAACAAACTTTTTAAAATAAATATATCGGCAGATTCGACAACACCAGCCGTCGACAGGTTCTTGATCTCCTTTATAATTCGTTTGTTAAATCGATCTTGTCAGTGCAATTTGATCTCTCTCTCTCTCTCTCTAGATAGATAGATACACAGACACATATATATGTATATATATATATATATATATATATATATATATATATATATATATATATATATATATATATATATATATATATATATATATATATATATATATATATATATATATATATATATATATATATATATATATATATATATATATATATATATATATATATATATATATATATATATATATATATATATATACATATATATATATTTATATATATATATATATATATATATATATATATATATATATATATATATATATATATATATATATATATATATATATATATATATATATATATATATATATAATCTTTTCCGTGTCCATAATTACATATACATTTAAGTGTAACTAATTTTCCAATTGGGGCTTTGTAATTATTTCATTTATGATTCTTCTTCTTTACCTGTACGTTCTCAATTCTCTCTTCATTCTTCAAGCATATTTTAGACAACATTAAAAACTTTTAATACCCAACCTTCCTACGCTGAGAAGAATGATTATCGTTTTCACAAAGAGAACAGATCATTCTAAACTGCATTTTATTCCACTAAGAAAGATCTCTCCAGCCCAAAGTCTTCTATCTTGATCAACGTAAGTACTTTTAAAAGCATTACTCTCCTGCACTTCGAGTAATGACATTTCTTTTCCAAGACTCGGTCGTCAAGAAGAGGGTAATCACTCTTTTTGCAATTGATGACCTAGTGTTGGAATCGATAAGTGGCTAGCCAGTTATTGGTATTTTTATATCATACGTTGCTTTTATGAGACATTTTTTTTATTTTTACTATATTCTTTTCTAATTAATTTTTTGGGGATTATTCATTGCTATTCAATTAATTACTTTTTTGGGGATTATTCATATCTTACTTTTATGAGGCATTTGTTACTTTTTAATTCATTCTGTACTAATTAATTTTTTTATTAATCATTGCTATTCATTTTCTTATATCATATCTTACATTTATGAGGTATTTTTTCAGTTCAATTATTCTTTCTATTTTGTGGGGGAGGGTGTATTGCTCGATAGCCACCAGATGCCACTGGGAGTGAAGCATGTTCAAAGAAATATCTATTTAATTTCTTCAAAATCAATGCACTTTAATCCGAAGAAGATACGATTCTTACGTGGCGTGAAAAAGAGTTATCAATCATATCTTAGACAGGATGATTCACATTATGAAGCCTTTATTCTGCAAACAGATGTTTTACTAAATTCAGGAGGGTTAGAAAACTATTTTCTTTCAGTAAATATGAAACATTTGTATAATGAGAATATTCTCCTAAGTTCACTATTTATAATGGAAAATATTTTATTTTTCTTTAAATGCAAAATTTTAATTACCCTCTTAGTTTGACAACGTTTCCGGTAATATTCCGAAGAGCACTGGAAAAATGGTCGGGAATGGAAAAAAAAAATATATTGAGCTGGAATGAAAAAAGGAGAAAAGCAAACTTAACTTATATTCAGCTTTTGGTAAAGCAAAGTAATTTTTCACAATTTACTTTTATGTTTCTGGTCAACGATATTTTGACCCAGAAAATTAATTATAAGTAAATAAAAGGATTAACCAATTCACCTGTTATAAATCATTGTTTTTATACTCTTCCAATAATACAAATTATACCGGTAAATCGTTGTGTGTGTTTGTTCTTTGCAAACC
The DNA here is from genome assembly GCF_040412425.1 of Macrobrachium rosenbergii. Lineage (NCBI taxonomy): Eukaryota > Metazoa > Arthropoda > Malacostraca > Decapoda > Palaemonidae > Macrobrachium > Macrobrachium rosenbergii. The sequence continues at coordinate 44,669,447 of NC_089762.1, read as the reverse complement.
TTTACGAATTTTGATGGAAAAGTTAAAACAGCTGTAATATGAACGTATTTTTCATTATAATGAAATAGATAGTTCTGTAATAACGGACTTAAATTCTAGCCGATGATCATATGTTTTAAATTTATCAGAGCCTTTCTGGGGGAAAATGTCCTGTTATTATGTATTAAAAATTATTCCCAAAAAACAAAAAGAACGTTTAGGAAGTGAGAAATTATTTATTTATCCAATTTTTTTCTTGATGTAAATGATGTTGAAAATTCTTGATTTCCACATTAAATTTCCTCAAATTGTTCTCTTCTTATGTCATTTAATTTCAAATTCCATAAAATAAGACTCGTAATTTGAGAGTGTAAACAAATAATTAGACACGGCAATCGAGGTTATCTCGAAATAATTAATTTTCTCTTTATATTTATAGTCGTAGAATATTTTTGACATAAGTAACTCTATCATAGCTACACATACAGAACTAAAATCAGGCGACATCTCTCACGAAAAAAAAAAAAATGGAAAAATAGAAACATTACCTCCAACCGAATCTAGTCAGACGGCTCGAGCGAGCGCCTTCCGAAAATCCTTGCCAAAAGACCCGACCGGCTTTAAGACATCTGAGCGGAAGATTCAATGGACAAGGATGATGAAAGAACGAGGCGATAATAAAAAAAAAAAAAAAAAAAAAAAAAAAAGGTGAGGGTAAAAAAATTAAGAAAAAAAGTTCAAGCTAAAAAAAAAAAAGTGAAGGTCAACGCCCTCGTTAGCGAATAAAGAACGCGAGATATTGGCCTTTTTACGTTGGTGCCTGCTGCAGCTAGTGAACGCGGCGAGAGATGATGGCGAGAGATATTTCCGGGTTGTAAGAAAGAGATATTTCCGGGTCGTAAGATATTTTCTCGCGCTTCGGCAATGCAGATGGGAATCTTCTCTTTGCGGGAAAGAAGGCTAATAGTCCGAGAAAAGAGACGAACAAGGGGAAATAGACGCCGGGGAATTTTCTGCAGGTGTTGATGAGACGGAATGATTCCGAGTCCTGGGAAATATTGCGATCTGATCGTTTTTCCGCCTGGTTGTTTTTTTTTTTTTTTTTTTTTTTACTTCCATTGTGATTTTTCCAGAGTCATTTCTTTTCCCCCGTTCTTTCTTTCTTATTAATATGCACGTATGCAAGCGTTGCTGTTATTCATTAAGATTAAATCAGTTTCGTTTTTTCGCTGTATAACTGGTTTTTCAATACGTATGCTACTGTGAAAAACTCTCAAAATAAGTAATCTCAGATTTGTAGAGAAGGTTATTCAGAATAGAGAATATATTATTTAATATATATATATATATATATATATATATATATATATATATATATATATATATATATATATATATATATTATATATATATAAAACCAGATACAATGGATAAAGGAAATACCCAGACAAATAAACCAAAATAAACGAAAAACTTACATTTCCTATGGCACATCCACTTTCTTCCCCGCCGTCAACGATTTCGTTAGCACAAAAGAGAACTATTTACGAAACGAGTTCCCAAATGCCGGCCAATTAGGGGATATGGCGCGGTCGTGGTAACTTCTCTTTACGAGCCGCGAGGATTTGGTGCCCTCAGTAAAAAGGATACGGGATTCAAAATAATTCCTGAGCCAGTCTTCCCTCAGCTGCCCAGATCACGTCTTTGAAAAAGAAGCTGTGGGATTATGGTAATTGCGTATGGGTGGATTTTGATTTTTCAATTGAGGGATCGTGGAACGGCGGGGTACTTTCACAGATTAATAGTAGTGTTATTTTTTATAATTAATAATAACTCATAAAAATAGAAATTTTTCTACCTATCTTTAGTGTTTTTTTTTTAAGAATTATTCCAAGAGATGTCCAAGTAATATTTTCATAATAATAATTCATAAAAATAGAGATTTTACCTAATTATTTGCATTGTTGTTTCTCAGGAATTATTCCCGGAGATTTCCGACTAACATTTTTCATAAGTAATCACAACTCATAAAAATAGGAATTTTTAATTATCAGTAGTGTTGTTTCTCAGGAATTATTCCCAGAGATGACCACCTTTCTGATATAATTAACTCAATATCTATATTATGCATCTCTTCATTTCTAAAGCTTAGTGTCTTGTGTGGAATTCATCTTCGGTCTATCAAATGGTCATATATAATCATTTGACGTTCGGATGTTAAGCCATGGCTTCTGTAATGAAAAGGATAGGGTACTGAGTACTACTAAGCACTATAAAGGTTTCTTGCTATGGCCTATATAAGGTCTATCTAGGTGGGCGAATATACTAGATTTGTTTTACGCATTTCAGTGGAGGTATAAAATATAGATTTCTGATTAGAATGTTACTGGAAGCATATCCAAGGTGTAGCTGTTGTATTGAATTAAAAAAAATTATGTAGAATCTAGGCAAAGCTAAACTGCGTTTTCATTATCAGGACATTATTTGCAATGACATTATATACTATGGTATAAAGTAGGCCTACTCTTGAGCAGGTGTTACACTGCACTGATCCCCCCTAAAATTGTTATTTTTTTATATTGAATTCATTACTCATTGTATTCATATGCAATGCATTATCCTTGATGAAAGACAATGTCATTCCTTTTTTGGTTTGGAGTTGAATGATGCGACCTAATTCTCCACCGATTTGATATACAAAATTGATAAATCTTAAGATTTGATGTATTCAAAACTTGACGAATACAAATAAGCTGAACTAGAAAATGTCAACTTTACAAAAACATCAAGGAAAGTGAAGCTTTATGACAGTCGACCCTATGAGGAAAGCAGTAGGATGTCCACTGAAATTATAGGCATGAAATGTTACAGCACCCGCTGGTTCCTGATGATGACACAAACGTTATCTACATACCTGTCTTGATCTGACAGGTTTGGTCTGTTCTGAAAAGACTGTCCCATACACTAATTGCAGGTATGGCTAAGGAAGGATCCCTAACTACATCATTTACCTGTCATAGAGATATCCTGGACTGAATGAAAAATGTCTAGAAACAAGATAAGCAACTGTTATGTAACGAAGTAAACCTTTAGGTAAAAGAACGGAGTTTGTCATAGAAGTGGAACGTAATACAGAGCTTAGGCCAAAGGCCAAGCACTGGGACCTATGAGGTCACTCAGCGCTGGAAAGGAAACTGAGAGTGAGTAGGTTTGAAAGGTGTAGCAGGAGGAAAACCTAGCTGTTGCACTTTGAAATAACTGTTAGGAGACGGTGGGTAGCAAGATGGAAGAAAGGTAATATGAATGGAAGAACAGTAAAAGGAACGAAAGGGGTTGCAGCTAGGGGCCGAAGGGACGCTGCAAAGAACCTTTAGTAATGCCTACAGTGGGGCGCACTAACGGCACTACCCCACTACGAGGAGTTTGTCATAGGATGTATAGTGTTGCAAAGCAACCGCCATCTAGCGGTGGTAAACAGAACTTCAAACTTCCCAGTCGAAGTTGCACTAATGACAGTACTGTGTAACTCGTGGAAAACTGGGGTTTTATGCGCCTTACAAGAGCAGTCCATTGAGATA
>NC_089762.1:44608390-44660890 GCF_040412425.1 Macrobrachium rosenbergii | reverse complement strand
AAGATCTGAGAACGGACAGACATAGCCGGCACAATAGAGTTCTTTTACAGAAAACTAAAAATTGAGTATCAGGCATCATTGTTTTTCTTGAAGTGTTAATATAGAATTGTGAATGTATAAGAAATTGTATATATTTACAATACAAACTCCATTATTCCATTTTATTCTGATGTAGAAAATTTTCTTAATATATATTCTGATATAATATACTGTAATAAAAACAAGTGAAAACTAAAGGAAACAAGTTTGAAGGTCGTCAATCGAACTTATAAGTTATATTAGTTCATATATATGAAAGATGGACTGTTTGTGTGTCTTCTTTGTAACTTATATTTTTAAACATGGAATATAAATCAATATAACGAAAGTTTTGCATTTGTTTATTTAATTCAAGTATAACAACTGTGCGGAAATATAACAAGAATTTTATGAGACCATGTACTTAGTGGTAATTGTTTCCAAGATTAACCAAATGAAGCTATATTTTTCACTCGTATTCAATCGAGTCTGAGAATTGAACACTTCCACTAACTAGCATTTCCGTCATGCCATATGATTGCGAATATCTTTGATGCCTGAATTTCCATATCAGGTCTATTTGATCGAAATCAAAGTATTGCTTGTATAGCTAATTGGAAATTGCATTTGGGATGTTATGAGGAAACAGGGACTAAACAAATTTGTATTTGAGATACTCCAGTGATTTCCTGCGTATCTAATAAAGCTATTTATAGTCAGTGCTTGCAGTAGTTATGGGCAGAATTAATGGTCTGAAATGATTAACTAGAGATCTTGTTTTCTGCCTGTTACACTGAAATGCATACAAATATTTTGGACACAATATACTGTGTCTTCATTTGAACATACACCAGCGAACAGTAGTAATTAATAATTATTTCTCTAAGTTGTTTATTATTATTATTATTATTATTATTATTATTATTATTATTATTATTATTATTATTATTATTTTGTCCAGTATCGTAATCATTTAGTTTTGACAGTAAACGTCTGGTTATTTGGCATTTATTGGGTAGAAATGTATTATTATTATTATTATTATTATTATTATTATTATTATTATTATTATTATTATTATTATTATTATTATTATTTTGTCCAGTATCGTAATCATTTAGTTTTGACAGTAACTGTCTTGTTATTTGACACTTATTGGGTAGAAATGTATTATTATTATTATTATTATTATTATTATTATTATTATTATTATTATTATTATTATTATTATTATTATTATTATTATTTTGTCCAGTATCATAATCGTTTAGTTTTGACAGTAAACGTCTGGTTATTTGACATTTATTAGACAAAAAAAACCGTTAAAGTTAAATAACTTTAAATATTCGTTTTGTTTGTTCCTTTTGTTTAAAAATTTAAATTTTATAAAAAAACTTTAGCTTTCAACTAGATACCTTGTATTATAGCTTCTCAAAACTTATAGTCTAAATAATTAAAAATATTATTATTATACTTGAAAAATTTATCGTAATGATTAACTTTGTATATTTTTGAGACCTTTAGAAATAGCAAATGTATAATATATACTTCTTTTTTATTCTATTGAATGTGGACGCTTATATAAAAAGAAATTTCATACTATTCCGTTTTTGAGATTTTTCAGATATAATGAGAATAGTTGAAAGCTAAAGTTTTTAATAAAATTTAAATTTTTAAACAAAAGGAACAAACAAAACGAATATTTTATCGCATGCAAAATTAATAATTGACGCTAGATATTAATTATTCATTTAATAACCCTGTTTAAATTAGGGGAAAATGTTTATTTGGCAAAAACACGAGCAAATGTACTACTCTATATTTTGCAATTAAAAACGTTAATTATCAATATCAGCACTATAAATCATAATTAAGCAATTACAGTCCACATTGGAATTATCATCATGGTCTACACAGGTTAAGTGGATATTAATAGAATGCAACATAAACAAGTAAAAAATGCGCCGAAGTGTCTTTGGCGCATTCGAGTTCTCTGTACAGTCGCTACAGCGTATAATCAAGGCCACCGAAAATAGATCTGTCTTTCGGTGGTCTCGGTATAATGCTGTATGAGCCGCGGCCCATGAAACTTTAACCACGCCCCGGTGGTGGTCTATCCTATACAGTTGCCAGAATCACGATTATGGCTTACTTTAACCTTAAATAAAATAAAAGTACTAAGGTTAGAGGGCTACAATTTGGTATGGTTGATGATTGGAGGGTGGATGATCAACATACCAATTTGCAGCCCTCCAGCCTCAGTAGTTTTTAAGATCTGAGGGTGGACAGGAAAAAGTGCGGACAGACTAAAGTGCGGACGGACAGACAAAGCCGGCACAATAGTTTTCTTTTAAAGAAAACTAAAATGGTCTCTCTTTTATTATCCCCTATTAATAAAAAAAAATTAAAATAATGGGTATTTAATGATGGAATATAAATAAGATTATTATATATGGACGTTAGGTCATAAAAAATTTGCTTTTGGATTATCTCCGGAAGAAACGAAAATTAATAAAATAAAACAGAAAGTGAAAGTATTGAATTTTCAGCCAGAAATAAAAAAAAAATTAAAGAGGACTCTTAAGTACTGAATTTTCAGGCAGAAAAATTACGGATTCGTGTTCAGTAACAATGAACGGAGACTAATGGATCAATATCTTTTTGGTAATTTCAAGGAAACATGCAAAGAATGCAAAGGAAAAATTTATTCTTAAAAATTGTCTTGGTGTTAGGAAATATGTTGCTGAATTTATCGTCTGTTTATTATGAATCTAGTTCGTCTGGTAAATATTATAATCTAATTCAGAATTCACAATCACACACACACACAGACACACATACACTTTTTATACATATATATAATATATATATATATTTACTTATTTATATAAATAAATATAAATATATTATTTATTTAGACATTTAAATATAAAGTGTTTATATTCACATATTATCCATTACAATCCCACACATTGTATATATTGCTAACCCCCAAATAAACATATGTTGATATTATATATATATATAAATGATATAAAAATCAAGAGACAAAAAAAACTCAATTTTATTCTCAAATAAAAATGGAAATAAAAAAAAAAAAATATGTCTCTGATTACTTCCTGTTATGAAACTCCTTTAGTTAAGAATCGAGAGCATCCTTTTCAGATGAAGGTAATTGCTAGGTTTCGTCATGGAGACAAATTACCTATTTGCAAAACCGTCAGTAATTACCGTTTCTGAAAGATATCCTCTGGGAAACTTCGTAATTACAAAACGAAATACATTAGTCACTGAGAAATTCTAGAGTCTTGAAGGGATGAAATAAAATGAAGGATGGTAGCACATGTTCATTCATCACACGACATAGTTGAATGAAAACGATTCTTTGTTTACACAGACGTCAACTCTAAGTGAATTTGGTAATGAAACTCTAAATTAAATTATTCTGAATTGGTTGCTAAAAATATTTCAAACATCTTAAAGTAATAAAACCAAATGAGTGATTGTAGAACAAGTTCATTATTCAAACAACATAGTTCAATGACAACTGTTTTTTTTTTATAGAGGTAAACTCTACATGAATTTCACTCCGAAAATCTTAATAAGTTTGTTCTTAATTGGTTGCTAAAAAAATTCCACCATCTTCAAGTGATGCAATCAAATGAACGATTCTACAACATGTCCATTCATCACACAACATAGTTGAATGAAAACGATTCTTTTTTTATACAGACGTAAACTCTACGTTAATTTGATAATGAAAATCTAAATTAAATTATTCCGAATTGGTTGCTAAAAATAACTCCACCATCTTAAAGTAATAAATTAAAATGAACGATGATAGAACATGTCCAATTGATCACACAACACAGTTCAGTGAAAACTATTCTTCTTTACACAGAATTTGACTCTGAAAATCTAAATGAAATTATTCATGAGCTCCTCTCTCTTTCTCTCTCTCTCTCTCTCTCTCCTATGAGCGCCAGTTAGTTACTACAAAGGAAATTTTGTCTCTGATGTTGAGTAATTATTCTTTGCAGTATATTTCAGTGTTACGAGAGAGAGAGAGAGAGAGAGAGAGAGAGAGAGAGAGAGAGAGAGAGAGAGAGAGAGAGAGAGAGAGGCTTTCGTCATGGACCACAGAACAGACAAGCCGTATTTACATTTATATTACAATTAAATCATTGTTTTTTTTTTACTTTACTCGCTCGTGGTAAGGGGCGAACGTTTTCAAAGGCCTCCATTCAAGTATTAAATAATTGTTTATATTCTAAACTCGTTTTGGCCTTTTTTTTTTGAGTGGCATTTACAAAACATACTTACAAGTGGGATGCATTTTACGTTTTACTTTCTTCTTTACTATTTTATTGAATGGGGGGCGGTAATGTTTTTTTATTTCGTTAGACTGACCGAATGAGAAAGCGATAATGACAAAATTTTATAATATTTACGATTTAAAAAAGTATTTAAGGTGAAAGATAATAATATGACAACAGTACAAAGATTTTCAGAATATAATATATCATATAAAAATTTAAATTTGAGTAATACATTAAATTAATTATAACCTCCAACAAACTACATTTCAAATAAAAGGGGTATCTTCTATCCTTTTTTGTCTCACTCCTTTAATGGAAAAAGGAAAAAAACACACAACGCTTTGTAAAAGGAGTAGCATTTTTTTACACTGTATTCGGAACTGTGTAACGTTTTACGAAGTAAAACATTCTCCTGTTAAGTAACGATGATCCTTTTATCCTTTTATATCCCAATGACTCGAGGACGTGATTTTATTAAGGTAAATCTCCAATAATAACATCAAACCCATTTTAAGTGTTATGGCTCCACCTTAGGAAAAAAAAAACCATCGCTAATCTTCTTTACAAGTTTGGCTTTACCCTTTCAAGCTTTTTGTGTAAAATATTAGGAAGCATATCAAGTCCTGAGCCCTTAGAATCAGGACCTCTCAAAGGACGCGGACTTACGTTCACACACACATACACACACACAAACACACACACAAACACACACTATCTCCTTGGTAAGGATGCCAGTTGGAGAGAGAAAAAAAAAAGATATACAAAACTGCTAATTCAAACTGCTTCAAAATTAATGAATAATCTTCGTAGTTTCCAAACTTATCTTCACTCTCTTTAGAAAGGGAGTACATGTAACTGTTTTTCATGATTTTTTTATAAAAAATAAAAAAGTAAAAATGCACCCAAGTTTCATTGACGCAATCGAGTTTTCTGTACAGCCGCTGCAGCGTATAATCAAGGCCATCGAAAATAGATCTATCTTTCGGTGGTCGTCACGGTATAATGATGTATGACCCGCGGCTCATGAAGCTTTAACCACCGCCCGGTGGTGGCCTGCCCCATGGCTAATTATAACCTTAAATGAAATAAAAACTAACGAGGCTAGAGAGCTGCAATTGGGTAAGTTTGATGATTGGAGGGTGGGTGATCAACATACCAATTTGCAGCCCTCTAGCCTCAGTAGTTCTTAAGATCCGAGGCGGACAGAAAAAGAGTGGACAGAAAAAAGTGCGGACGGACTGACAAAGGCGGCACAACAGTTTTCTTTTACAGAAAACTAAAAATAGTTCCATTCCGATATTTCTCTAATGATCAGCTTCTTAGATAAGCCGATGCAGTGAGTGTTCTGTTCTCAAGAATAAGTAGTTCTAAATACGTGACTGTTCTATTCTTAAGAATAACCGGCGAGCATTCTTTTGATAAGTACTTCTAAATACGTAAGAAGTTTCAAGGGTACTTACAGAAATGAACTGACCTGGGAGAGAAATAATTATCTCGCTTTTTACTTAAATACTGTTCACTAATTTTTCCTGAACTTTTCTATTTATTCTATTTTATTTTATTTGTTTTTTTTTTTTTGTCAACGTATCCTTCCAAATATTCTGATCAGTGCCCCATGAATCCCTTTAAAATTAATAATTATACTACCTTTTTCATTTCAGTAAGTGTGCACCAAACAATTCTCAGTGACCATGATAATTTTCCTTATTATTATTATTATTATTATTATTATTTTATTATTATTATTATTATTATTATTATTATTATTGGAGAAAGAAATCCACAGGCATGTATATGCACATATGCACATATATTTAAAGAGAAAACTGTACAGATAGCTTACCCGAAAGATATCTGTACAGTTTTAACTTTATATATATGATATATATATATATATATATATATATATATATATATATATATATATATATATATATATATATATATATATATATATATATAACATATACATAACTGTCGATTTCTCTCTCCATTTCAAGACTCACGCTACTATGAGTATTTTTAATTATTATTATTATTATTATTATTATTATTATTATTATTATTATTATTATTATTATCGCAAACAGCCATCAGTCAATTAATTAAGCAAGACATCAATGCAAATGCATCAGAACGAGGTGGCGGCATTGCTTCATATTTTCGTTGCGATCACCCAACTAATTATGAAAGTTGAAATGGATATCCCCCGACAAATCCATTTAGAGTCAGAACTTGCCCAGGCATTAACAATAAGCTGGCTTTTTATTGACGTTCATAATTGATGAACTAATGGAGTTTTCAACCGGGCAAAAATCAGAAAAATAAAAAAAAAAACACTGGGGATGAAATTAGATTTTTTTTTCTCTTTGATTATCTGGTTATTTTTTTTTTTAACTCTTTGATGATCTGATTAAGGTTATAATGATGTAATTAAAGAAAATGCGGGGTTGTGGAATGTAAATGTTATGATCGCCAGGGAAATACATGGTTATGGAAAGTAAATGTTATAGTATCTAAAAAAAATTTATCAAAGGCAATTGTTATGATAACCAAGGAAGGTAAATGTTATAATAACCAAGAAAAACACAAATTTAAAGAAGTTAAATATTATAACAAAGGAAATCCAAGTTTATTGAAAGTAAATGTTATAATAACCAAGGAAATACAAGTTTAATGAAGGTAAATGTTATAATAAGCAATGAAATACAAGTTCATGGAAGGTAATTGTTATAATCAATAAGGAACTACAAGCTTATGGAGGGTAAATGTTATGAAACTAAGGAAATACTAGTTTAAAGAAGGTAAATACAAGTTTATGGAAGGGAAGATATTATAATCTCCAGCAAATGCAAGTTCATGTTATAATCACCAAGTATAAGAAACTCAACTTTTATAGGAAATATAAAATTTAGGCCAAAGGCCAAGCACTTTAACCTATAAGATCATTCAGCGTTAAAAACAATTTTCGAGCAATTGTTATGAGACGGGGCGGAAAGTACGCTGGAAGAAAGAGAATATGAACGGAGGGACAGTAAAAGGAATGACAGAGGTTGCAGCTAAGGGCCGGACGGACGCTGCAAAGAACCTTAAGTAATGCCCACAGTGCGCCGTGGGAGGTGCACTAACGGCACTACACCCTTACAGTAGGTAAAGGTTACAATCACAAAGAAAAAAAGGTGGGGGGGGGGTGATTTGATCATGCGTTTTCGTAAAATTCTATCTCCGTTATTGGCAATATCTGACCAAAAATATTTATTCAACAGCAATAAAAACAGCTAGTTCTTTAATATAACTGAAAGTACATCAGTTCCAGTTTTTGTACAAGTTTACTGTAAATTAATATTCTGCCTTCTTGTATTTAAATCCTGCTATTAATTTTTTTTCATGCTGTCATAACAGTTGTTTAACTCAAAATTGAAAATTGCATATTAAGGAAAGCCAACTGAAAATTATATATTAAGGAAAGTCCACTGAAAATTACATATTACGAGAAGCCAACTGAAAATTATATACTAAGGAAAGTCCACTGAAAATTACACATTACGAAAAGCCAACTGAAAATTATATGTTAAGGAAAGTCAACTGAAAATTACATGTTAAGGATAGTCAATTTTTTGACGTTAATAAAACTGAAGGTCTATAAATATGTTTTGATATTTTGCACTTTTTATAAAGTTTTTAGCTTTTACATAAAAAAAAAAACATCTCAGGTAGTGAGCTGAAAAAGCCTATGATAAACGCCACGGCTCATCGGTGAAATTACCATATTACACCGAGGAAATGAGTCTGCTCATTCTCATATCATGCTATGCTTCAAAGCGAATGTGTTCATCCATCTCTCCAATGTATCCTGAGGGGATTAAGTACACCCACGGCCAAATATTTCAATAAAGAATGAAATGAAACCTGAGGGAGAAGAATAATGAAATACCAAGCAATTTTACTGAGGTATCAGAAAGATCTTTCGCAAAGGTTCCAATAGTGTAGTACGCAATAAAAAAATATATACACCGTAGGGGGGAAGCGCCGTCAGTGCGCCTCGTGCGGTGCACTGCAGGCATCACTTAAGGTTCTTATCAGCGTGCCTTCGGTCCCTAGCAGCAACCCCTTTAGTTTCTTTTACTGTACCTCCGTTCATATTTTCTTTCTTCCATCTTACTTGCCACCCTCTCCTAACAATTGATTCATAGTGTAACTGCGAGGTTTTACTCCTGTTACAGCTTTCAAACCTTTTATTGTCAATTTCCGTTTCAGCGCTGAATGACCTCATAGGTCCCAGTGCTTGGCCTTTGGCCTAAATTCTATATGCAATTCAATTCAATAACAAAATAATCTTGTTTCTTTTCAGCATGACCAGAGTCTTCGAAGCGAACCCAATGTTTTATTACGCAGAAGGAATGAAGAAACTACTCATTAATTTGCTAAAAAAAAAAAAAAAATACTGTAGAAACGCTTGTCATTCAAATGATGTAAATTCAAGGCGACGCCTTTTTTGCTTATATAAAATACTTTTACAAAATATTATCTACTCAATCTTAAGAGATTCACTTAGTCACTTCATTTAATCATTACAGTGACAGACAGCTATTCAATTAGTACCCTTGCAAATGTTGGCAAGTATGTAGCAAATATGTTCAAAAACCGAAAGTTTCTTATAATAATTTTAAAGAAATCTACGTCGGTAATCTAAAACATTAATTTCTGATTGGTAGAAAAGGCAAGACTTCAAGAACGTGACGTGTGTAAAAAGGCGCTTACTCTCTCTCTCTCTCTCTCTCTCTCTCTCTCTCTCTCTCTCTTCTCTCTCTCTCTCTCCTGGAAGAAAGGATAAGATCTAAGAGTGAAATGAGTTACGTTGCTATTAACAATTTCTCCTACGTAAGAAGCGAGGAGATTTCAAAGGCGTTCAGGGTCTTAGAACAGAAATTCTCAAACTTATACGTTAAGAAAATGATGCATAAAGGTTCACGAATTTTAAGTATTTATTCTGAAGCCTTTTCGAAGGGAAAATTCTTCGAATTTATTTTACAGTTCAGTTAGTAGATACGGGAGAAAAAGATACATAATGAAGCAAGCGTGGATACATAAAGCTGTTTTAACTAAGGATGCATAGTCAGAAGGCTAATTTGTGTCAGGTTAGAATTTTAGGTATTAAAGTCTCCCGTTTTTCCATTTCCTTCAGTATATAATGGATGGTTAAATGTGTGTGTGAGTGTGTGTGTGTGTCTGTGAGTGTGCGTCTCTCTCTCTCTCTCTCTCTCTCTCTCTCTCTCTCTCTCTCTCTCTCTCTCTCTCTCTTACTAAGCTTCTGTGTGCCATATAACAGCAACGGAACCCCTCACTTGTGCAATATAATAACAGCTTAACAAAATCACTGCAATTATGAGGATCAAGGAGAGGGGTTCCTTCCTACGAAACAATTAAGGATGAAATATAACAGTAGTTCCACCTGCTTTCTTCCCTGTCTTCGACAAAGTCCCTGTATCAGACAGACGTCGTTTTAGAAATTAGCTGGAACTGGAACATAAAATTTAGGCCAAAGGCCAAGCGCTGGAACCTATGAGGTCATTCTCCGCTGGGACCTACGAAGTCATTCAGCGCTCAGAATAATGTTGAAATCATTTTTAGGAGAAGGTGGAATGTAAGATGGGAGAAAGAAGATTTGAATGGAGGTATAGTAAAAGCAATGAATGGGTTTGCTCCTAGTTGCTGAAGGGACGCTTCAAAGAACTGTAAGTAATGCCTACAGTGCACCGCGTGAGGTATAGTGTCTAATAACACTGAAGATGGGAGAAATTCCATGTATTTTCACTATCAATACGGTAGGTAATTAGAGCTGATATATGGCAATTTAAGTAAGGCAGCAAATATCCTGGGAAATTATCCATGGAGTCTTGTAAAATATTCTAATAAAAAAAAATCTGACTTTCTCTCAAAGAAAACCAGTAATCCAATTTATTTCCCCATCTTGTAAAACGACACATTCATCGCAACATCCTCCAAGAGCAAAGAGGCTGATTTCCGACGGCCACCTTTTTTTTTTTTTTTAAGGAATCCTCGAATCCTTCTTCTTCTTCTTGTTTACATTCAATTTCTTTCAAGCCTCTGCGCGGCGGAGCTCAAAAGGCGGTTGAGGGCTTTAATAAACCGAAAATATTAGCCACCGGAAATGGAGCGAGCGTGGTTCTCCGAAGGATATCGTCTGTCAAATATCGCTCAGTCCAATCTGCGGAGGAATAATCTTCTTCTTCTTCTTCTTCTTCTTCCATTTCAATATCTGAGAGAGAACTACGAAAATTAATACGATCTCCAGCCCAAATGCGATATTCGAACCGGGGCGACATGAGTTGTTGTCTGCGGTTTTCGACGGGTAAAGGGGGGGGAGGTTGTCTGAGGTTGTTTGGGTTTACGAAGGGATAGATATTTGGGAAAATTCTGATTTTATATATATATATATATATATATATATATATATATATATATATATATATATATATATATATATAATATATATGTATACACACACACACACACACACACACATATATATATATATATATATATATATATATATATATATATATATATATATATATATATATATATATATATATGACAACAGAGGTAAACTATGTACTCTAAAAGGTGACAAGCCAATTCTGTTGGGGCCAACAGCAAAAACCTTCCCGCAGTTGTGGAACACGGAAATTAAAACCTAACTATCATCTCTCCTACGCAACTTGATAAAACAGCATTTTGTTCCTCACACCATTTTACTGATCTTTTCTTCTTGCTTGCTTTAATTTGAGAGAGATGGAGTTTATTTTATTTCAATCTATTTAATTTTTTTTCTTTTTTTATAACGGTGACTGACTTATTACAATCGAGAATGTGACAAGAGGGATCTCTGGAGAAGACATTAATGACAATTGCCTTCAATATCAGCTATTAACTTCGTGCAATTGCATTCATATACTACAAATAACATTTTTCATTTATTTTTGATGCTTACCTAATTTTAGTTTTCTGTAAAAGAGAACTATTGTGACGGCTTTGCCTGTCCGTCCGCACCTTTTCTGTCCGCACTTTTTCTGTCCGCCCTCAGATCTTAATAACTACTGAGGCTAGAGGGCTGCAAATTGGTATGTTGATCATTCACCCTCCAATCACCAAACATACCAAATTGCAACCCTCTAGCCTCAGTAGTTTTTATTTTATTTAAGGTTAAAGTTAACCATAATCGTACTTTTGGCATCGATATAAGTACCAACAACCCAGGCCACCATCGGACCGTGGCTGAGTTTAATGGGCCGCGGCTAAGAATTTCATGGCCGTGGCTGAGTTTCATGGGCCGCAGATGAAAGTTTCATACAGCATCATACGCTGTACAGACGACTCGACTGCGCCGAAGAAACTTTGGCGCATTTTTACTTGTTTAATCTTCAACTGACCCTGAAAAGTGCTATATATTAACTTATATTGTAAGAAGCAAAATACTACGTTATGCATTTAAGTAAATTTAATGAGTCAATACTTAGAATGAAAACGCTACAATCAGGACAACTTTAAATACCTTTTCCCATTTCCTCCGGCTATTCAGTAAATATGGCAGTTTTTTTTTTTACTTCATAAATTAGCTCTCCTTTTTTCTTCTTCCTGAAATTACCTTCATAAAGCATATTTTTTTCTTCGTGTGTAACACTCTATTTTCAGCAATCTTGCTTCTTAAACAAATAATTTTTTTTTATTTCCATATATTTGAGCATTCACCTTATATGATGAGAATAATGTCAAACACAAACTTTAAATTTGTCAGTATATTTTACCATTTATTTTATCTAATGAGAATCATCTCAATCTTGAAATAATTTAAAATTTAAAAAAAAAAGGATTTCGCATTAGTTTCACGTAAACAAAAATTACTAATAAAATGTCATGAGTCCAGCACCATTCTTGTTAGTGTTAGCACTCTTTTTTTTTTTTAATTTCTCCGTTTCCCCGTGGATTGACTCTGTCTTTGAAATGAAGCACTCTGTCTTTCAAATACAAAGTCTAATTTTTATTATCGCCAAGAAAATAGGTCACCTCTTTCTTAGAAATGATTTAGTATTTTCCTGATGTGAAGATGAAATCATCAAACGTTTCTATATTTTGGAATACTTATACATACATAAATACATACATACATACATATACACATATATATATATATATATATATATATATATATATATATATATATATATATATATATATATATATATATATATAATATATATATATTTGTATATATATATATATATATATATATATATATATATATATATATATATATATACATACATATATATAGATAGATAGATAAATATAGAGATAGATAGATAGACAGATAGATAGACGGATAAATACAGAGACAGACACATCCATACAATAGCTATCTATCATACAATTAAAGAAAAACATTCAAACCTAAAAGTACAAACTTATTCCATTTCAATCACGTCTTATGACACCGTTTTTAATCATTAAAATCCCTCAGACTTTCCCAGACCCCAATTCCGCTTGCATTTGGCCCAAGGACGAGCAAAGCAACATCTGGCACTGCCGTCGACCTTACCCGACGCTGCCTCACTTATCGTCCGACGCAAATAATGCAAATGTTGGGCAAGCAACTTTGGTACAGATGGCCCGGGCCCTAAACTTAGTCGCCCTCAAGTTTGATTAAAATCTTTCGCGTCAGCATACTAATGTCATCTGATGGATTTAAGTCGAGATTGATTTTATTTTTTTATTTTTTATAAGGGGACGTATTATTTTGGTATTCTGTTTGTTAATTTTTATTTTTTTTTATAAGGACCCATATTATTTTGGTATTCAACTTATTCTTTTATATTTTTCCTGTCTATATGGATGCGAATTTTATCTTATTCTTTTTTAAGTGGGCGTATTATTTTGGTATTCTATCTGTTAATTTTTATCTTTATGTTTTATAAGAGCCTGTATCATTTTGGTATTCAACTTATTCTTTATAATTTTCCTTTTTTTAAGAATGCAAATTTTTTTTTTTTTTTGTTTTTATAAGGGGGCGTATTTTTTTGGTATTCTATTTGTTAATTTTTATCTTTATTTTTTTATAAGGACCTGTATTATTTTGGTATTCAATTTATCCTTTTAGGATGCGAAATTCATTTTCATTTTTGTTATTTTTATTGGGGAGCGTATTATTTTGGTATTCTACTTATTTATTTCTATTTTTATTGTCTTATAAGGGCATATATTACTTTGGCATTAAACTTATTTATAAAGCTTTTCCCGTGATGTTCCTGTTATTTGTTGCCAGTTAAATATGTCAGACTGAAAATTATCCTAAAGTTATTTTTTTTTATTTCAAAAGGACAAACATTAATTTTGGTTCCAGCCTATTTATAAATTGGCACATCAAACAATAGCGAGCAAATTCAAAGAGAAATAATAGTTGATGTTATGTTCTAAAAAAGTCCTTCACTGAGAGATAAAATTTCTCTCTTCTTGTTACATGGGCATTGAAAAGCCTATTAAAAATAGTGTCTCTATTAGCATCAAACTAGCAAATTAAAAGAGAAATAATACATACACACACACACACACACATAGTTAAGCTACACACACACACACACACATATACACACATATATATATATATATATATATATATATATATATATATATATATATATATATATATATATATATATATATATATATATATATATACATCTAAGCAAGAGCTAAAATACGGAGGTGCCTGAAGTGTTTACTCAAAATGTTTCTCACGAAAAATATCTCCAGACCACCATACACCCTGAGTCAGCCTGACTTGAGGGCCAAACTTTTGGAAGTTCTGAAAACTGCCTGACTACTTTCGATAATTTTAGCGACGGCGTGGAAATGAGCAAGAAAGTCGAACTGACGGGACAAGTGCACAAAGTTTAAGAAATTATTTTTTTTACGTAGAAAAAAAAACAAGAAATAAACTTCAATAAAAGGAGGGTATTTTTCCAGTCGTCATCATCATCAGCAGCATCTCCTAAGCCCTATGATTTTTTTTCGTAGGAAAAAACTAGGAAACAACATCACTAAAAAGGAGCGTATTATTTCAGTCTTCACCATCACCTAAGCCATGTGAAAAACATTCTTTTCGCACAGAAAAAAAAATTAGACGTAAACATCAATAAAAAGCGAACATTTTTTCTGTCATCATCATTTAGGCCGCGAGAAAAAAATTTTACGTAAAAAAATATCGAAATAAACATCAATAAAGAGGGTTTTTTTTTCAGTCACCATCATCATCTCCTAATCCTTAGGAAAAAATCTTTCACACAGAAAAAAACTAGAAATAAACATAAATAAAAAGAGGATTTTTTAGCCATCATCATCTCCTAAGCCGTGTGAAAAATGTTCACATGAAAAAACTATAAGAAAAAAACATCATTATAAAGAAGACATTTTTATGACAAAACCATCATCATCACCATCCCCAACGCCGTGATATGCAAAGGACCTCTGCGAGATTCCCCCACTCATATCCTATTCATCAACTTAGCAGAATCCTGACGGATTCATTGGCTTAATTCACTTAAGAAGAGAGAGTACCTTGTACCTCGCCTACTGGTTTTCAAAAGAGGTCACTTGCTGACACTAGACTGAAAGTGGCATTGAGACAATATTTGTAGATGATTCGTACATGTATCTCCTTGTTTATTCTTCTTGAATTGAACTGAGTATAGAAATTAGGCCAAAAGCCAAGCACTGGGACCTGTGAGGTCATTCAGCGCTGAAACGGAAATTAACAGTTAAAAGGTTTGAAAGGTTTAACAGGAGTAAAACCTCTCAGTTGCACTGTTAATCAATTGTTAGAAGAGGGTGGAAACTAAGACGGAAGAAAGAGAATATGAAAGGAGGCACAGTAAAAGGAACGAAAACGGTTGCAGCTAGAGGCCGAAGGCACGCTGCAAAGAACCTCAAGTATTGCCTACAGTGCACCGCATGAGGTGCAACTGACGGCACTATCCCCCTAAGAGGTTTATTCTTATTACTTAATAGATAAAAGACTAAAACTTTTATATAAAAAAACAATGAAACGAAATAGATGCAAATTCATATCACTATTAACAATATCGTAAGCGATTGGTGAAAAATAAAACCCCAATACTTTCTAAAAAAAAAAAAATAAGCTTCTTTTTATCCCACCAGGACAAGAAAACCTAACTACTAAGGAAAGCTTATTCCCACTTGAACTTCAGTGAGGAAACACAAGACAAGAAGCACACACTTTTTTATTTTTCTTTTTTTTTGTAAATACATTGAAAAACCCAAAGGATTTTGTTTGTAAACATTGCCTGGCAATTATAAATGTGAAAGAATAGGAGAATTGCGCTAATGCCATCTCAAAGTAATGATCTTCCCCCACGTTATTATAATATATAATTTTAGCGGGAAACATCTTGCTAGTTTCAAAAATGGGCACACATATCAGAAAGGAAGTAGAACTATTTATGCCAGAGAAAGCAGAAGCCAAAAACTTAAACAGCTATTGTATTCTACATATTAAAAAAAAAGTTTAACTAGTAAAAATGAGTTAAAAATATTGGATACTTACGAAAGATAACTTTGTAGAAATCGAAAGGCAGTACAGCAGATATTGTGAGAAGTCGAAACGCTCATTTCGGAAATCTGTGAACATAAAAACCATTATATTAAAAAGATGTAGAGTGAAAGGGGAAAATATTGGTGTTTGGCAACGATTTACTTGTGTACAACTTAAGCAACTAAAGAAAATATTTCACCGGGATACAAAGGAGATTTAGAGAATAAAAAGCATACAAATAAATCAAAACGAGTTAATATTTCAGTAAGGAGGAAAAATGTGAAAACGTCTCGCAGATACAATATCACACATGTATTTAAAAGCTCTCCGATTACTCAGTTCAAATTCCTAGCTATATTAAGCAAATGCATCAAGGGCCACCCCCCCCCAAAAAAAACAAGTAAAAAACACGCCGAAGTTTCTTCGCCGAAACCGAGTTTTATATACAGCTCATAATGCTGTATGAAACTCTCAGCCGCGGCCCATGAAATTCAGCCGGCCGTGGTGGCCTACGTTGTTGCGGTGCCAGCCGCACGATAAAGGCTAACTTTAACCTTAAATTAAATAAAAATTACTGACGCTAGAGGGCTGCAATTTGGAATGTTTGATGATTGGATGGTGGATGATCAAGATACCAATTTGCAGTCCTCTAGCCTCAGTAATTTTTAAGATCTGAGGGGGGACAGAAAAAGTGCGGACAGAATAAGGTGCGGACGGACAGACAAAGCCGTCACAATAGTTTTCCTTTTACAGAAAACTAAAAATCCAGTATTTTCACGCTGAAGAGATCGAACACGTAAAAATATGAAGTCAACTCTGGTAAATATCGTTGGGACGACGAAGAGTAAATAAATAAACGAAATAAAAAAAGACACCGGGACATATATTTTTTCGTGGATCCTATGTTGACATGAAAAAAAAAATATGAAACATGAAGGCGTTTTTCCGACGTAAAAACATGAAGACAAACACGGCCGGCTGAAATTGGATACAGCAGTAAAAGTTATAGAGAATGATCAGGTTTTGTGCGGTGCGGAAATGATAGTAATTTGTAATGGAAAGGGAAAAAGGTGGATTCGTAATCCCTTATCCATGTATCCATATTATATATATATATATATATATATATATATATATATATATATTATATATATATATATATATATATATATATATATATATATATATATATATATATATATATATATATATATATATATATATATTTATACATATATATATATACACACACACACATATATATATATATATATATATATATATATATATATATATATATATATATATATATATATATATATATATATATATATATATATATATATATATATATATATATATATATATATATATATATATATATATATATATATATATATATATATATGCACACACCTGTGATCTCGGATGACGAACATCATTAACTGACTAATTACATCAAAATGAAAACAACAGCAGGTTTTGTTTTACCATCTTAATTTTAATCAGAAACTTAACCTGATTTAAAATCCTCATCCCACACTTGGAAGAACTTATCTTACCGCATCAAAAATTAAAGTACGCAATGATACGAAATGATTTATGACGAAAACTAACAAAGTCACTAACTCCCCCGTCTCAAGACGGAGTGAGATGCAAATTCAATGGCCTCGGTTTCAGACGACCTTAATTATAACTCCTCCTCGGGAGGGTCAAAGCCGCTGCTGCTGCTGCCTGAAATGACGTCTCCGCAATTAGGCTCCTTGCGCCAAATGTTCCCGGATGAGACGTAATTAGCCAGGTGAAAGCGCCAGTATTTTTTGGGTAAATAGAAAACGGGAATTAAAAAAGAAAACGGGCACAAAGAAAACGAGATGCGTAGATGGAGATCGAGTCACGTCAGAGATTTGTTGAAATTAATGTTTGTACTTTAGATTGATTTGATGATCAATTATATACATCTCTTCTGTTTCTGACCATTGAATAATACTTATAGAACGGGAGAGGAATATGGAGTGGAACTTGAAGTCTAATTCACTTGAGAGTGGCTAGAATAAAAAAAAAATATATGCTTACAACATTTTTCCCAAGCAGAAAAAAACAACTTCAGGTACACATTGAGGAAAATTATATTGATAATAAAAAAATCATCTCTTCCTTTTAGATCAATGAAAATGAAGTGCCATTTTCCCCTTATTTACTATTCGTTCAAAGGTTTTAAAGTTACGTTGGTCTGACTTGAATTGCAGCTGATTTCGATTTCAAACATCACATATCTTTCAATGCCGAATGTTTTACATCAATCATCTATTTTTCTCAGTCACTGATCCAAATGATTATAGGTTAATATCATTTGATGTTGAGATCAATGACCAGTCATTCGGATTCAGTCCCAAACTCAAAGGGAAGCTCCTCCACATCTGACTCGGGAAATCTCACAACTGTAATAAACAAGTAATAAAAATGCGCCGACGTTTCTTCGGCGCAGATCGAGTTTTCTGTACAGCCTATAATCAAGTCCACCGAAAATATATCTATCTTTCGGTGGTCTCGGTATGATGTTGTATGAGCCGAGGCCCATGAAACTTTAACGCTGCCCGGTGGTGGGCTGGCCTATATCGTTGCCAGATGCATGATTATGGCCAAATTTAACCTTAAATACAATAAAAATTACTGAGGATAGATGGCTGCAGTTTGGTATGTTTGATGATTGGAGGGTGGATGATCAACATACCAATTTGCAGCCCTCTAGCCTCAATAGTTTTTAAGATCTGAGGGCGGACAGAAAAAGTGCGGACAGAAAAAAGTGCGGATGGACAGGCAAAGCCGGCAAAACATTTTTTTTTTTTAGAAAACTAAAATCTTTCCTGGTGAAGGCTAATATTTATTTTAAAAAAAATATAGCAGACAGGTTCCTTCATTTTACCATGACTATATTCACTATTATAATGTAGATTTATTTACACATTTTCATTGTCTTATATTTAAATAAAAGTGAGACCCTTGTACTTGCCTGACATAGTAAAATTTGAGATGTTTTCTAAAGTTAACAATTAGTATCAAAGATGAGTCAGAACAACCTACATTCTTTTTATTCCTAAGTGGATTAACTGAAACACAGAGGCTATCTCATGAGAAGGTTAAGTACCAAAGTTATATATAATACGCAAGAAATATTTCTCATTTATTTTCGCGTTACTTCAGGCGCTTCCTGTCAGAAAACAATATGGCGTCGTTATCTTATTGGTGATTCTGTTTCCTTCTGCGATTGTGATATACAAAATCAGCTCTGTTATTTCCAATTAGGAATTCACGATAAAGTATCAACATATTTTCTAGTCAAGGCACTGCTATTTTTAGAATGTAACCTAATTATATGAATACAGCTTTGGTTAAGCTAAAAGTTTATGCTCATGTTCTCAAAATCCCCAGCTCCCGTACCTGTCGAAACATAGAGAATTGCTCTACAGCATTAGGATATAAATAAAAAAGTAGCTTCATTATTTATTGAAACGAGTCAATATTTCAAATGTCAAATGCTTTGTTCGTAGCATGAATTATTTTATGTACTTAATGAAGTTAAACTGGGTCATATTTACAGGCAATCATTTATTTAGAGGGGGCGTATTTACCCCATGCTATTAACTAAATCAATTATAGATTTTTGTTTTGGGGCGTCTTTGTCATAAATTTTTATAATTAGGAATTATGGAATTGCAGGAAATTTTGCATATACAGAAATCTAATCCTTTCACGAAAATTTATCTGGAAAATTCACTTCTCTCACATTTTCTACAGTCTGTAAGTGAAGGTTTTCTGCTTATCTAACTGGCCCTCTAATGTGAACAGCAAATTGCAAAAGTATTTTTTATATATATACACACATACATACATACATATTATATATACATATATATATATATATATATATATATATATATATATATATATATATATATATATATATATATATATATATATATATATATATTACACAATGGTATTTTTTCTGTTCAGTTGTCTTTATCTGTGAAGGCTGATAAATAAGTCATACATCTTTATCTTTTTTTTTTTTAAGTTTGATTTAGTGTTGAGTAATTTAACCACTGTTTACAATTTTTCTGTTCAGTTGTCTTTTTTGAAAGCTGATAAAGGGATTGAACTGTTTTTCCCTCCTCAATAACAATAATAATGATGGTAATGATAATAATAATAATTATAACCAACGGTAAAATCGTACTGAAGCTGGGTGTGATCTGGAGAATGCACCCTGAATAACTCATCTTTTTTCCCATTTTAAATCAATAAATGAATATTTTTTTTTATTATCTATGTACTGCATTCCTGTAACGAAGATACAACTAATCTATTTCCCAATTTATATGAATATATTGATATTTATATTATCAATGCGTTACATCCTATAAAGAATATATTGTACATCCTCCAATTTATGTGGTATATTGATATTTATATTATCAATGCTTCGCATCCTATAACGAAGATACTGAGCATCCTCCAATTTATGTGGATATATTGATATTTATATTATCAATGCTTTGCATCCTATAACGAAGATACTGAGCATCCTCCAATTTATGTGGATATACTGATATTTATATTATAATATCAATACATTGTGCATCAATTTATAAATTGATATTTATATTATCAATGCTTTGCATCCTTACCGTACAGCATCCTTTATGTGGATATACTGATATTTATATAATTATCACATCCTATAAAGAATATATTTGCATCCTATGGATAAGATACAGTGCGTCGCATCCTCCAATTTATGTGATATATTGATATCTATACTGCATCCTTCAATTTATGGAAAACAAACCGCATGAACAGAGCCATACGCATTACCAACTGGGAGAGAAAACCACCTTTTGCTCCTCGAGCGTCCAAATAACATTCAGGATCCGTTCCATGCAATCGCTTTTACACCCTCTCAATCACCAAAAGTACCGTTTCCCCTGTCCCTTTGATTGTTGCAAGGCCTCTCTCTCTCTCTCTCTCTCTCTCTCTCTCTCTCTCTCTCTCTCTCTCTCTCTCTCTCTCTCTCTACTGACACCTTCATTTTGTTCGTGCGTGAAGGCCGAAGGGGAAGTTCGGGTGTGCGTTCAGTTAGTTCAAACAAAAGACTCGGAAATCAGCTTGGGGGATTCTGTGGAACGTCGACAAAAAAAAAAAAAAAAAAAAAAAAAAAAAATAAAAGTTAAAAATCCGTCGAAGTTTCTTCACAGCAATCGAGTTTTCCGTTCGGCGTATAATCAAGGCCGCCGAAAATAGATCTATCTTTCGATGATCTCGGTATAATGCTGTCTGAACCGCGGCCCATGAAACTTTAACCACGGAGCGGTGGTGGCCTATCCTACATCGTTGCCAGAAGCACGATTATGGCCAAATTTAGCCTTAAATAAAATTTTAAAAAACTACTGAGGCTAGAGGGCTGCAATCTGGTATGTTTGATGATTGGAAGGTGGATGATCAACATACCAATTTGCAGCCCTTTAGCCTCAGTAGTTTTTAAGATCTGAGGCGGATAGAAAAAGTGCGGACAGAAAAAAGTGCGGACGGACAGACAAAGCGGCACAATAGTTTTCTTTTACAGAAAACTAAAAAGTGAAACGATACAATTTAGAAATTTATACGTCGCTGAGGCCATGGGAAACTTTAATAGTTTGATGGGAACTCGCCTCTGTAAGGAAGCAGCGTAGAAATAAACAAGAAGAATAAACAAAGGGGAACGAGAGACTATGAAGTCACTCAGAAATAAACAATTATAAACAAAGATAAACTATGACATTGGTATGAAAATGAAGACAGCAATGCTGCTTTAATAGGGAACATATAAAAAAATAGTTATTAATATAAATGTTAAGAAATGATAGCATTCGACTTTATTTTTCAGGCCGAGTTACATATATTATATTATTATATATATATATATATATATATATATATATATATATATATATATATATATATATATATATACATATATATATATATATATATATAAAGGATCACTATCGTGCCTTCTCCTTAGTTATTGCATACGACTATTAGCCAGGCTATCAGTAAGGGTACTTAATAATGAAAGGAAGTAATGAAAAAGGGTTCATTTTTACCCAAAGGAACATATTTGAATAGAAACTCACCCTTATGTTATCCTTTTAAAATACTGAAGTTGGGCTGGCCCAGTTTGAAGCTGCCAACCACTTATTTTCCCATTTTGAAAATAAGAATTTGACTTACTGTTTTGGAAAACTTTATCTTTCGAATGACTATCAATATCAATGAACATGTTTGTTTTCTGTTGAAGGGTGATACACAATGAAATTATGTAAGCCTAGTTACCCATTTTTAATCATTATTTTATTTCCAGTTCAGCGGATATACAGTAAATTAAGCAAAACCCTGTAAGCTAGTCCACTGAACTATATATAAGCAGCTCCCTACAAATGGACGAAAATGACCTGAATTTGGCAATTTAGTTTAATCTGCCTACTTAGTAACAGTAATGTATGCTATTCCGAACCGGCGTTACGATTATGGTAAATTGAAATGAAACGTAATTCCAGGGATCGCAAATATCCATAATCATTAGGAATACATGGCAACTTTGCGAGTGGCGGCCGTTACCTGTTCTAGACTGAGTGGGCATAAAAGTCCGTTTCTCTTGTAATGAGACCTAATTAGATCATTCGGAATGGGATTCCAGGACACCGCCCCAACCCTCCCCAGCCCCAACAACCCCCTCCCCCCTTCCCATTCCTAACTTCAAATGAAATATTCCCGATCAAATTTTAGCTCCCCTCTGTACGTTATTTCCAAACTGCGTTGGGGGGAAAAAAGACTCAATGTTCAGCCCATCCGCGCGGGCTTTCTATCACTTTCGCTCGCTTTTACTTTCTCTATTTCGCTTTCTCCGGTGGCACGGTGGTAAAGCGATCTGCTCTCATATCTGAAGGACCAGAGTTCGAGGCCCAAACTAAGAGAGGAGGTACGGCTGTAATAGAAGTAAATGTCGAGACTGAAATGTTGTTGACAGATTGGCGGATTGTTTGATACATGTCGGTTACAGAATTAATGTCTTCCTCCTTTCCATTTTATTGGGCAGTCAATAAAATCGTAATTAATTATGACAGGTGTAACAGAATAATATATTAACCTTTATTACTTATCAGAATCTGTATAAATTACAAATTAGGAAATTCAATAATATGGGCACTTATCGGTTAAGAGTGGGTATAATATAAAAACGTATTAACCTATATATTTAATCATAATATGGTTATTTGTAGGTGGACACTGGGTATAATATAAAAACTGAATAACCTTTGTTACTTATTATTAATCTATATAGACTATAAACGAGGAAATTTATTATTATTATTATTATTCAGAAGATGAAACCTATTCATAATATGGGCACTTATCGGTTAAGACTGGGTATAATATAAAAACTGAATGACCTTTGTTACCTATAATTAATCTATATAGAGTACAAATGAGGAAATTCATTACTATTATTATTATTATTATTATTCAGATGAAACCTATTCATAATATGGGTACTTATCGGTTGAAACTGGGTAAAATACAAAAATTTATTACCCTTTGTTACTTATTAACCTATATAGACTACAAATGAGGAAATTCCTTATTATTATTATTATTATTATTATTATTATTATTATTATTATTATTATTATTATTATTATTATTATTATTCAGAAGATGAAGCCTATTCATAATATGGACACTCATCGGTTGACACTGGGTATAATATAAAAACATATTAACCTCTGTTATTTATCATAACTAATCTATGTAGACTACAAACTAGGAATTTAATCATAAAAAATACAGCCATCTATCTGACATTATATCCATTTTTAACCTGATGGCGATTTGGTAAATATTATCAGCTCCATTTAATCTTCGCCATCATATTGTGAATTTATGTGTTGAAAGTTTTAATGGGACTCGTCATTAAAAGTCTCTTATCACGATAAACCTCTTTTTTATGGTCTGGCCCGAATTTGTTGCTGGAAAACTTCCAGGTTTTATACATATATTTATGGAAAAGTTATGGACGTTAGGGTAAGGATAAACAGATTATATTGATAAATCTGTGAAGAGTTTTTTTTTTTAAAGAAAAAGAGACAGTGTTCATTTAAAGCGAGTGTTTTCATTAACAGGGTATTTTTTTTTGTGTGAATTAGCGCTTCCCGTAGATTAGGTATTTCACAAGAATGTCTTTGGACATTGTGGAATAAAATAGACTATATTAGGAATGTAGAAAAAAAAAACAGTTCAGAAAGTAACGTCAATATGAATGACAAACGTTTGGTCGATATTATATATATATATATATATATATATATATATATATATATATATATATATATATATATATATATATATATATATATATATATATATATATATATATATATATATATACTGTATACATACATATATATACATATATATATACATACACACACACACACACACACACACACACACACATATATATATATATATATATATATATATATATATATATATATATATATATATATATATATATATATATATATAGTTTCAAACACTACACCGTATCACAAGGCCAACTTCATTTTCACTGAAAACCATATAAGATGTAAATCTTGTTGATCAAGATTTCACTTCCCATCTTAAATCCAAAATAAAAAAAAAAACTTAGCACTTGAAATAAGGGCGTTTAATGAGTACCATAACGCCGGAGGCTGTGTTAGGTGTTTCCGCCAGGGTGGAAGTACGAGAGACTCCGATTTATACGACCTAAATTACTGGTCTTGGAAGAGGTCAAATCTGCCCTCGGAATGACATCATTAATTGCACTCCGCCCCCGGGATTCTTTTGAGATGTGCCGTAATTAGGGGAGGATGAAAGGCCAATTATTTTCAAGACGATGATCGTGGTAATTTGAGGGAGGGAAAAAAAAATAAGAAGGCTAAATATCAAAATGAAGTATGAAGGAATAAGGAGGCGGCGAAATGAATTTGATATATCACTGATTATAGCCATGTGAGGAAGGAAGATATATGGAGACCATTAGATGGATTTGATATATCACTGATAATAAATAACCACATTGACACCTGACTTATATATCATACTTTTCGACAAGGAAAATATAAGATTGGGTCTAAATGCTGACCTGTTTTGGGATTTATTTCTCAGCCATTTTTAGACGGCTGATACATACTGGTAGAAACTTACACTTTATATGTTTGAGTGATAGTAAAGACGAACATTCAGCCCGCTGGAAACCAGATATTCACACCTGACAGGAGTAAACACTTGTGACTGAGATTAAGTATTCCATTTATAAATTTGTTTATCTGTTATGTCAACTACTTTCGGTAAAGTCTATACATTCTACATATTTGATCTGAAATTCAAATAGAGCACTGGAGAGAAACATTACTGAGTCTCGTTGAATAAAAGAAAGCTTTTGTAGGAACACGAAGAATATCAGTCAAGGTATTTATAATGATTGATATTCATCTTCTTACAAAAGTTTATTTCATCACACTAAACTCAGAGATGCTTCTTTCCAGTGCATTATTAGGATAAACTAACTACGTCAACAAAGTGCTTTATCAAGCACAAGTCTTAAGAAGAGATATCCACAGCTTTTCTCTAAAGGGAAGATTAAAATTGATACCATTTGTCTATGAGTTAAGGATACTTGCTGTTTGTACGTTGGAAAAGGTGTGCTGACAGGTGTTACAAGGGGACCAGAATATCCAGGTGCCTCTCTTCAACCACAACGAAACAGACTCTTAATGTCTGCAGACGATAAACAGCGACGGAAGAGAAAAGGTGGTGACCAGTCAATTAATATTTCAAGGATGCAAAACAAATCCACCTTATTATGTATTAAGATTTTAAGGTAATTTTACAATGCTAAAATTAGTGGCATATATTGTTCCAATCCCCAGCTCAGCGTCTATGTAACCTATCAACTCACAAGCAGCTGAAGTCTTAATTTCTTGATTCCCAATACTTAGAGGAAAGTTTTGCAACAGAAACCTTGAATATAGATCAAGAAACCAATTACTCAAGACACTCCCTTCCACTCCTACAGCAGAACATTAGTTAAGGCAAATAGTGATTGGTCCTACACCCCCACGCGTTCTTATGAATATTTCAGAAACATTTTGCTAATGCACCATAATTATCACCGTCCTTCTAGAGCTTTATTTCAGTGAAAATATCTGTGAATAAAACAAGAAAAATTAACAAATATTATTGTGGCATTCCCGTCGCTAAAAGTATAACGATCAACCAATTATTTATTTCCAACATTTTCCAGGATTTCGTGAGGACGAGAGTATCTCACAATTAGCAAATTACTCTTCTCTAGCCTGAGGGTGTATCAGTGCCAGGTGAATGCTTAATTTGTGGATATGCTAATTACTCTTAATATATATACATTTGAAACCAGGAGATTCTCGGCGGCTGATGAATGCATCTGAAGCGTTAACTTTTGCGTGTTATTTATTTCTGAAAGTATAATTTTTTTATGGTTTACTGAATCAAAACTTTTGACGTTAGGTAATAGTTGGTCAAATAAATTAGCATATTATGTTTCACGAGTTTTTTTTTTTGTAATATATTACCACTTTAATTACGCCATTACGCTATACGATGAATAACAAGAAATTTTTTGATCATGACAAAAATATATGATTTCAATAAATTTTGATTTTATTAACAGTATCGCTGGCACTGTATAGACAGAGTAAGTACAGGTCATTAGCTTCAAATAGTCTTAAAATTTGTGTATACTTACAAGAAATAAATAGAGTCACAATCAAGTGATTTTCTAAAAACAAAGCAAGTATATATCTACTGACTACACACTCACAAAAGATTATAGTTAAGTCTGAAGGGCTGTTAATTAGAAAAAAAAAGAAAAAACTACAGCAGTGCCCAAAAATATGATTAATTTTTTTCACAACAAATACACTTATTTTCTCGAGTATTTTCAAAGACCATAATAGCTTTCCATAATATAAAATGTCTTATTATAAAAATGAAGAAAGCTAAGGAAATAATAATTAACAATCTTCGGGCTAAACTTCATAATGCAAACATAACGAAATGTTCTGGACTACTTCTTCCAATAATACAGTGCTGAGTCTACTACCATCTCCTACAATACACCTGGATTAAAAACTGACCCACTATTAGCTCTATGCACAAATGATGCCCGCAATTTGAAGAAGCGATTTCGCTTCTATCAGACTTTAAAACCCTGACGATAGAAACTTCTATTCTTAGATTTCTCCCTCGAAGAAGATGCGCAACCTTATTCCATTAACATACTTCGAGTAACACCCACCCGAAATTTGCGAGGATGGGATATGCAAATGGGCTACATTTTAGGATGATGGTACAGTGCCGTAAGTAATGGCTGAGATTTCATTCACCGTTAGCATGGGGAATTTTATTTTCCTGATTTATACAAGTTTCAAAAGAAGTTTTGTCCCATCATGGTTCCTTTGGGAAAAGTATTCACTTCTGTTTAAAAAAAATGTATTAATGGGAAATTTTTGAGGGCTTAAAATAAAGTAGGGATGGAAAAATTATAAAAAATTAAAGCTAAATACTAAACTGAACGAAAATGCATATGAAGAGAGAGAGAGAGAGAGAGAGAGAGAGAGAGAGAGAGAGAGAGAGAGAGAGAGAGAGAGAGAGAGAGAGAGAGAGAGAGAGATGAGAGAGAGACAAGAAATACAAAGAGAGAGAGAGAGAGAGAGAGAGAGAGAGAGAGAGAGAGAGAGAGAGAGAGAGAGAGAGAGAGACCTGCACAGATGCTCTATATGGGTTAGAACTGCAACGGGAAACTTAAGATAATGTTAACCTACGTCGATGGAGACGGCGGCCTTATTGACCTAAGCGATCAAAGTATTTCCGTGGCCCTGATGGGAACAGGAGGTTCATGAATAGAAAGGAGTGGCAATTTCAAAGTTGAAAGTAAGTGTTCTCGCTGATATTTTACAGACAATAATAATAATAATAATAATAATAATAATAATAATAATAATAATAATAATAATTAATTTTGTAGATGTAAGAACAATATACGTTTCATTATATGTTTCAAGTACGATTTGTTGAGCGTAGCTTTTGGCCAAAATATATATAATAATAATAATAATAATAATAATAATAATAATAATAATAATAATAATAATAATAATAATAATAATAATAAAACATTGTTAATAAATGGTTAATTGTATTTATAAATATACAAAAGTAATATATCCAAAATTGCATGAATGGTTCATAGACGTCTTTAAACGACGATTTCCAATATTAATTAAGAAGGCAAATTATCTCTTTAGAGGAAAGAAGGGGACCGAAAAAGATACGAATTTTGCAAGAACCAAAAACCCGAGAATTATAAAGCTTCCAAGAGATAATATTAACCTTGTAATATCCGGTAAGATAAATGTGTGAGAAACTATCTGTTTTCTTAATTTGTATTTGTCATAATATATGAAATATTGTTCTCGGTATTAGAGAAATGGGAACAAAATCTCATAAATAACTTCTTACAGAATTACAAAATAAGGATTATGAAAATGAACAGAAAAGCCAATTGCTGTGACATACATTGTACATCATACAAAATCTGATAAATATCTTCTGATAGTGTTGCAAGCAAGGATTATCAAAATGGACACGAAAGAGGTCATTACAACTAAGCAAAAAGTTAAAGACTTTGAAGAAATAAGAAAGGTTAAATTTCCTGCTTTCCACCAGCACCGGGAGAAAAGTCTTAGAGGATATTTCAACGCATAAAAGATTTCGTATGCTTGAGAAATGGTGAGAAATATTCACTTGAATATATGAGGATGACGGTCGGAGAGAGAGAGAGAGAGAGAGAGAGAGAGAGAGAGAGAGAGAGAGAGAGAGAGAGAGAGAGAGAGAAGTGGGCGGGTTTTGTCTTGCCTTGAAGTATCTTGGCTGTGAGACGGAAGAATTTTTGACACTGAAATGTATTGTGATTCATCTCCTTGTTTTATCATTTATTGTTTGTATTCTGATTTGCAAAACAATTTCTTCCACTTTATTAATAAGAAATTTCTTAAACTGACATTTTAGATTGTTGGCGATTTTTGTATATGAATATTTGAACGGGAATGTTTATGAATAACCAATCTAAGTGAACATTAGTTTAAGTCTGTCCATAAAGAAAAGAATAGTTCTCCCGTTACTTTGAGGTACAATTGCCCTGAAAGATATGCAATTTACTGCAATAAATTGCCTGAAGGAAATGTTCATGATTTCAACGGGAAAACTTAGTAATAGTTTATACATATAAGTGATACTTTATCCTCTATCTTTTTAAGTGAAAAAGTATGAATTTCTTATGCAGATCAATAACCAATAAGATACAAAAGCCAGCAGGATTATTCACCATCGCACGCCCCCTCTCTCTCTCTCCCCCTGTATATATATATATATATATATATATATATATATATATATATATATATATATATATATATATATATATATATATATTATACATACACATATACATGTATGGACGAGTATGTGTGTCCCTGCAAAAAAAAACAACTTATTGTTTTATGAAAAGATATATTTAATAGCATAAATAGTTACTCTCGATTGTTTATTTGTGAAAAGATGGATTTAATAACGTAAACAATACTCTGGATTTAATCACGCAAAGAGCATTATTCTTGCCAAAGCATTTCCAGCCAGATCCAATGAAGTCGTGATTATTTCCAGAAATCCAGTCATTCAGGCGCTCGCTGGCATTTATAAAACTCTGGATTATCAGATCAAAGCCAGGCTAAAGGTTGACGAAGCCTTTTTTCTCATATGAGACCATTGTTTGAAGTTAATGAATATACAAAGGCAGGTGATTACCTGCAATAATGGAAAACCATTATGTTACGAAAATATTACATCAGGAAAGGTGCTCCCATTAATTCGCTGAAATTACATTTTGGGAAATCTCCGCATGATTTAATTAAATGTGTGAATTTGGCGTATAATTTGATTTGGATGTTACTGAAAATACGATTAAGAATTTATTTCCTGTAACATTATAGATCTGCAACTGAACTGAATGGAATGCAGAATTTAGGCCAAAGGCCAAGCACTGGGACCAATAAGGTCATTCAGCGCTGAAACGGAAAGTGACAGTAAAAGGTTTGAAAGGTGTAACAGGAGGAAAACCTCAAAGCAGTTGCACTGTGAATCAATTTTTACCAGAGGGTGGAAAGTAAGATGGAAGAAAGATAATATGAAAGGAGGTACAGTAAAAGGAACGAAAGGGGTTGCAGCTAGGGGCCGAGCGCACGCTGCCAATACCCATAAGTAATGCCTACAGTGCACCGCATGAGGTGCACTGACGGCACTACCCCGCTATGCGGGGCATTATAGATTTGCAGTTAGAAAATAGATCTGTTAAATGATGAATTGCTATTGGCTGGATGACTACATTCTTCAGAAATCTGTTTATCTTTATCATTATTAGAAAGAATCCTTACTTATAAACGAATGGTATTACCAGTGAATCATTAGTATTCATGATATAATCTCTCGCTAACAAAATACCATCATTTGTTTTGTATCTCCTGTGACCTTTTAGCTCTTACTTTGACCCAAGAACACGCCTGAACTCTCTCTCCAGTATATTTCTTCTAGATATTAAACGATTTTCAGACCTGACTGAATTTATATTTTCACGTCCGGTGAAAATAAAAAAAAAGTCAAAAAGTTTCTTCGGCGCAATCGAGTTTTTTGTACATCGTATAATCAAGGCCACCGAAAATAGATCTATCTTTCG
Source organism: Macrobrachium rosenbergii (assembly GCF_040412425.1). Classification (NCBI taxonomy): domain Eukaryota; kingdom Metazoa; phylum Arthropoda; class Malacostraca; order Decapoda; family Palaemonidae; genus Macrobrachium; species Macrobrachium rosenbergii. The sequence goes on along the minus strand of NC_089762.1, from coordinate 44,630,010 downwards.
GTGGTCTCGGTATAATCCTGTAAATAAATGAAATAAAATAAAAATAAAAACTATTGATGCTAGAGGGCTGCAATTTGGTATGTTTGATGATTGGAGGGTGGATGATCAACATACCAATTTGCAGCCCTCTAGCCTCAGTAATTTTAAGATCCGAGGCGGACAGAATAAAGTGCAGGCGGACAAACAAAGCCGGCTCAATAGTTTTCTTTCCAGAAAACAAAAAGTGTAACCAAGAGTTGTTAATTCTGAATTTCCATTATAATTTTGCAAAACTTACCTTCGTTTTTCAAAGTATTCCGGTGAACAGCGAATTGCTGGATCATTTTATTATTAATTTCCGGAGTTTACCAAAATTTTGCCAAGTTTATATACATTTTTCAAAGCGTTTTAGTCAGAATTGAGTTTCTGGGTAATTTTTACTATTCGTAGGTTAATTAATCTTTTAATATTGTATATGGTCTTTGCTGTAGGACTTGTTACAAACTATGTATCTTTTCATAAAAAAATCATTCTTGAAACTGGAACGGCACAGTGTTGGTCTTCCCAGTTACAGTGATACTTATGTTCCAACTACTTTCCTGACTTGCGTGGTTCAGTCGGCAGCGCCCTTGCCTTTCAATTGATAGACCTGGGTTCGATCCCAATGTGAGTAAAAATTTATTTCTGTCCCACAAGATTTTCGGAAACGCGTCCATCTACTAGAGTTTGGTGCTCTTTAATTTAGCGCTCTTTTCTTCTAGAGACTTCTCTTTACCTCAGTTTTATGGCAAATCGAATGCCGAATTATTTCCTCCTTAGGCAACAAAAAGACAAAAGAAAATAAAAAGTAAAAACTACAGAAATAGCGGGAAGGAATGTTTATCAAATACAACAATGGCCTTCGGAAAGTCCGGCAGAAAGCCCTTGAAATTCAAATTGGACAACTGTCGATCCTCTTGATGGCAGGGTCGTTGAGAGAGAGAGAGAGAGAGAGAGAGAGAGAGAGAGAGAGAGAGAGAGAGAGAGAGAGAGAGAGAGAGAGAGAGAGAGAGACACTGGATATTTACATGTGAGAGTCCTTACGAGTATACGGATCCCGTTATGGGATCTGTTTCAAAGAAGATAGTGAATGGGGGTCCATATAGTTTTTTGCATATATGAACTATTTCATTTGTTTGTTTTCGTCACTGGCATAATGTATTTGTGCAATACTCTTAAAAGACACTGCATAAGGCAATGATAATTCGTATCATTATCAGAGACACTATTGGGTCGTTGACAGTTTATATCAATATCAAAGACCATTTGGGGAATATTTCCTAGGTTTTTTAACTCTGATAGAAAACCTCTTTCTTGTTCCCTTCTTTATTTCAGATATTCCATGACAAATGGAGACCATGGCAGAAAACTAGACTAATACTGTTAAAAAAAGTCCTGTTTTCATAATAAAGGATATTTTTGGGTCATTGACAATTTATATTATTATCAGAGACCATTTTGGGCAATATTTCCTAGCTTTCTCTTAATTAGGGCACGAATTCTCTTTCTGTTTCACTTCTTAATTTCAGATATTCTCTGATAATTGGAGACCCATGGCAGAAAATTAGAATAATACAGTAAAAAAAAAAGCGTCATTATCAGTTTTTTTTTTTTTTTTTTTTTGCTTTGTAATCAACGGTGAAATTTATACCTGTTAATGAAGTATAGACTCCAAGTCCCAGATCCGCCTACCAATCCCATTCACCTCTTTTCACACCTGCTGACGAAACACAGACATAATCTAAACCAATCATCCCTAGTCAATCAAAGGTCCAAACGCCTGAAGCTTATCACGCTAGTTGACTATGAAAAGGCCTCCGCAGTTTTAACGTAATCCGATATTTGTGACAAAACATTCATTTGGGAAAATAACACTTGAGAGAGCTCTTTTAATCCCCCCACCCCCGAATGAAACATATTCTGTCAGGGTTTAAATCTCATTATGCATGTGGACGCGAATGTAATCCTTTGAACCTAATTATTTCGGCGTTCGGGAGATTTCGAGATTTTCCGCGGGTGTTAACTCGAATTGAAAATATGTAAGTGGTTGAGTTAATGCATGTCAGTTGCAACGTCCCCATACCTGAGTGGAAATACTCTTGCATATATGTATGCATGTATGTGTATGTATACACACACACACACACACACACACACACACACACACACACATATATATATATATATATATATATATATATATATATATATATATATATTATGAATATATTGGTTGTACGGTTATTCCGTCATTTCAAATTAGAGAAGCTTACGAAGCATTGTATGAAGTTCTCATTCACATCAAAACCTTTCGATTTTTTAATGTGTTTGTGAACAAATACATTTTGCAACGCTGTGAAACCTTTCACATTAATTCCCAATAGATTAGAACCCACTAAAGAGAAAAAAATGCTTAATAAACAAACAAAAAGAAGGAGCCTGAGTTGATCTTTTGTAAAGAAGTCTTTCCAATTCTCTCCACTGCTCGTATTGCGAGGTGTCATAATTCTACCGTACAGGATGAGACTAAAATCCCATGGTAATAGTTGTCATAAAATCCCAATCCCGAATATTTTTCTTGTCATTCTTCACGTCTTTATTTGTGGATTATCTGCATGAACTGTAAATACCAGACTCATTTGAAAGCAACGAAATGAAATTTTCCTCTGTTGTAAGCTATGCTTTTTTGTGTGGACAAGGAACGCAGATATATATATATATATATATATATATATATATATATATATATATATATATATATATATATATATATATATATATATATATATATATATATATATCTATATATATATATATATATATATATATATATATATATATATATATATATATATATATATATATGCACATATATATAACATATACATATACATCAATATGTATATATGTGTGTGTGTGTGTGTAGCAATTTAAAGATCACTTTTACCAGACACATAACGTATTTCTTTTAGCTAAGATGACCTCTGATCTTCTCGATTTCTTGACATTTTTAGCCAGCCTTTGTTACAAACGAAGAAATCGAGAAGTTCAGAGGTCGTCTTGGTTAGTATAAATACACACATACACACGCACACACACACACACACAAAACCGCCCCTTCAAGAAATTTTCCTTTGAAAAGTAATGGAAAGGTTGTCAATCATTTGACGTCGCTTGAACTATATTCACATATGTATTTAGCGTGCATTTTTCGTTCTTGATAAAAACTTTTGGCGATATTCAGTGTGCATTCAAACACAAATTCAGAATAAAAAATATTAGCTTAAAATACTGGAGACTTAATGCGTATTTACTTCGTCTTCCACCAGTTGAATTCCCCTGAGTGTAAACATCAGAATAATTTATTCTCGTTTTCTTTCCAACTATTCTTTTCGCTAAGGCTTTCCGTTTCGCCACACGTAGTGCCACAAATTGGAGAAGATTAACGTTAAATGTAAGCCACTGATTTACGACGAGTTTATAATATATATATATATATATATATATATATATATATATATATATATATATATATATATATATATATATATATATATGTGTGTGTGTGTGTGTGTGTGTGTATATACATGTGTATCTATGTGTGTATCAAATATATATATAAATAAATAAGAACTGTTTCTCTCTCTCTCTCTCTCTCTCTCTCTCTCTCTCTCTCTCTCTCTCTCTCTCTCTCTCTCTCTCTCTCCTCAAATATGGGTCAGTTCTTCCTACCGTCAATTCCTTTGGATATCATCCCTTTTCAGATATATCTTGAATAACGAGTTCAGCTAAAGTTTCTCCATGACAATTCAGCCTTTTTCAAAGTGTCGTACCGACTCCTTTGCCTGTATATTCTTCGCCTTTTACAGCCACTTTTTCTTTTTGAATGGACAATTTGAAATCCAATCTCAGCTTTAAATTCACCTATAGAACTCTAAATAACTATTCAGAGCTTCCTGACATCTACAGTACATACAACTTTTTAAAGCCCCCTCGATACACTAAAATTGATGTACGTTACTAGAGCACAGTAGTCAGTAAGTTCTATTCTGGTCAAAACTTCTGGTTGAAGTAGATTTAACACAATCAAGGAATTATATATATATATATATATATATATATATATATATATATATATATATATATAAACAATGCGCCGAAATTTCTGTAGCGCAATCGAGATTTCTGTACAGCGCATAATCAAGGCCAACGAAAATAGATCTATCTTTCGGTGGTCTCGGCATAATGGTGTACGAGCCGCGGTCCATGAAACTTTAACTACTTCCCGGTGGTGGCCTATCCTATATTGTTGCCAGAAGCACGATTATGGCTAACTTTAACCTTAAATAAAATGAAAACTACTCAGGCTAGAGGGATGCAATTTGGTATGTTTGATGATTAGGGGGTGGTTGATCAACATACCAATTTGCAGTCCTCTAGCCTCAGTAGTTTCTAAGACCTGAGGGCGGACAGAAAAAGTGCGGACGGAAAAAAGTGCGGACGGACAGACAAAGTCAGCACAATAGTTTTCTTTTACAGAAAACTGAAAGTTATTATTATAAAGATGAATTCATTCAATATATCTCGAGCACTTAAGTTAGAATCTGTCATCGTGATCAGTGCCAAAACAGTCAAGCAATTAGAGCTGATCTTAAAGATAATTACCGCCATCTTAATTTTGAAGAACTTTTGAAAATCTTATCCATATTAGAAGGCGATTAAATCTGAATTCATCAGTAGAAATAATTTTGACCATAACCAATATTCAAGGTGAGAATTCAAGAACTTTTATCAGCAAATAAAAAAAAATCTTAATGTAAATACGGCAGCATCGATGATTACTCCACCGGTGACTGGATTAAAAGATTCGTGATGAGCAAACTAAATACTACGGAAATATATTCATTTTCATGATTAGTGATCAGAAAAATGATATACTCAGTGGTTTTTAACCTTTTTGTCGCCACGCCCCCTCTAAGAGTTGCTATTTCCCTCCACGCCCGCCCCCCCCTTGCATCTATGAGTAAAATTACCTCCCAGCTTTAAAGGAAAATGTAAAATAAAAGAGAGAAAAAGAAGGGGCGTTTTTATTATTTTGGGAATGATTTAGTGAGATACTTGACACTGCTTCTTAGCGACTCTTGTTCAGAGAATAACGAATATCATAAGAGAATTTTTAATTTTTCCCTAGGGCTCGCGCCCCCAGGTTAAGAACCACTGTGCTATAAAAAAAGAACTTTTTTTTAAATACTGCATTAATAAAAACATTTTTAATTATCTTAACGTTCCGAAAAAAAAAAACTCGTATATAACCTCACGCGAAAGGACAACACAGGACTGACTGAATAATATTCCGTACAAGCTAACCCATTTATCATGACAACAAGCAATAAAACATAGTGCTAGCTATTACAAGAGAATGCCTTTCCAATCTTCATGCAGCGCTTTTCAACGGCGTTAAGCGATTTAGTGTAATGTTCATCCGAAGCTGCCCGAATAAAAAAACGCAGTAATGAAACACCTGTCTTCAAAATGTCATTAGGGGCAGTAAAACACGAAGCTAATGATTGCCGTTTTAATGGTCTGGTATTAACTTGATTGAGTATGTGCCTTTTTTGGGGGGGAGGTTCTTTTCATATGCCGCCATCATTGGTCAACGTAACCAGAGCTTTTATGGGGAGGTGGAATTTCAGTCCCTTTTTTCATAATTGGGATTCGGTTTCGGTGGAGCAGCGTAAAAGATTTTAGAATTTCTGACGGATTAAACTTCATCTTCAGCAATATAATATGACACAATAATATATATATATATATATATATATATATATATATATATATATATATATATATATATATATATATATATATATATATATATATATATATATGTATATATATATATATATATATATATATATATATATATATATATATATATAAGTATATACAAACAGTATATGTATATATAAATATACGTATATATACATATACAGTATATATATATATATATATATATATATATATATATATATACATATATATACAGTATATGTATATATATAAATATACGCATATATATACATATACACACATACAACATATATATACATATATATATACACACTAAAGTTTAAAATACTTTAATTACATACAGTCGGGGAGAGAGAGAGAGAGAGAGAGAGAGAGAGAGAGAGAGAGAGAGACATTGGGACGCAACTGTCACCTGTATAAACTGCAAAATAAACAAAAACTTTGGAAAAAAAAAACGACAGTGATTGAAATCTTCCCTGAGACAAATAAATCCTTTCAATATAGTCTTCGGGCCAAACTGTCACGATGATCGATGACGCAATACTTCAACCGGTGTAAACTGGTGGGAGGCCAGAACGCGCAATTTTGAATTGCTTTCCATTTTTTTGCCTCTTCCAGGGAAAGTATGCGAGCCGAGGAACAATTAATCTTAAAATGAACTACGTGAAATACTTGTAAACGTGTTCGAGGGAAAATAAGTAAGTCAAGGAACAATTAATTTTAAAATGAAGTATGTGAAATAAATAAAGATAGCGGGTTTACAACGTGTTCGAGGGAAAGAAGAGCATCAAGGAACAATTAATTCTGATGATAAGTACTGGAATTAAATGGAGATAATTGCCAAAATGTGATAAATAGAACTGATGATTAGAAAGGTTTGGAATACCCGATGTTAAATAATTCAATACAAATAAATAGCATATTTGTACTTTAAATCTTTATCAGAACGTGACTGAGATGTTTGAACAATAATTTTGATGTTAAGTACGAGAGTTAAATGGCGATAATTGATAGTAATGTGATAAATAGAACAAATGATTAGAAAGGTTTTGAATACGGAATTTTTTATATATCAATAGAAATAAAAAAGAACTGTTGTGTTTCATCCTTTAACAGAACGCGACTGAAATTAAGTGTATATAATTGCTAGTAATGTGATAAATAAAACAAATGATAAGAAGCGTTTGAATAAAAAATTTTAAATATTTCAATAGCAATAAAAAAGGATTGTTGTACTTCATCCTTTATCGGAACGTGATTGAGATGTCTGAAGAATAATTTTAATATGATGTACGTGAATTGAATAAAGGTGGTCTCTAGTAATGTGATAAGTAGAACAAATGATAAGTAAGCATTTGAATATTGAATTTTAAACATTTCTAAATACTTCAGTAGAAATAAAAGGATTATTGTATTTCATTCTTTATCAGAATGTGATTAAAATTTTTGAGGAACAATCTCGCAAAAGGAGGGGGGTGGTGGAGGAAACGCTATAAGAAAACATAGCCGTTTTTAGAACTAACAACTGTACACAGTTTAATGCATATTTTTTCTTCATAATAAAAACTTTCCGCAAAATTGTCATGTACACCTTTTTACCTCCACCATCCTCCTCATTAAACCTCTAGCATATTTTCGAGTTTTGTCTGCTAAGTCTATTTTGATTCTGGTGGAAATTCAAAATGCTTCATACATACCTTTGACAGTTCTTCCATAAACAGGTGGCATGAGTTTTCTCTCGCATACTTCCAAATCTCTTTTGCGGGCTGTTCGTTCTTTTGGGTTTTATGGGAGTGATTTTTTTTTTATTTCTTAACAAAGAACTAAATTTTCCCTCTCCTCAACTAGATGACGTACCATCTGTCCTTTACTGCTGTTTAGCTGAAAATTTATTCCAGTTTATATCTCATTACAAACATTTGTGTATAATGCAATGATTCACAAACCTATAACATTTGATTATTTTGATGCTTGCTTTTATGTATTTGCATGCAAGCAATGATAAATATTACCCCATTTTAGAACTGATCTCCGATATGGAAATCGTGATAATATATTCGAGGTAAAAATGCTGATGAACTGTTTATTTGCCACAACAAGAGCGGGGGTTGGAACAGCGTAATGAGGAAAAATTTTCATGTTAATTACGGGAATATTTTCATTTCAGTTACCCCTCCAGCATTTACACAATCCATTTCAAAACTAGAAAGTTGCTCAACACTTAAAAACATTCGTCTTTTTCAAGTATTGCTCCATCAGTTTCCAAACTAAATATTTCACATTTGGTTCACGTTCAAGAAATATGAGACTTGTTGTTTTTTTTTTTTTTTGACTCCTGTTATCGATGACAACTTACATCACCTAGAAACTTTTTTTTTTACTTCTGTCGTCGATGACAACTTACATCAATTAAATTATTTTTTTACTTCTGTCGTCGATGCCAACTTATATCACCTAATTTTTTTTTTCTTTGCTCCTGTCATCAGTGTCAACTTACGTCACTTATAATCTTTTTTTTCTCTCTCTCTCTCTCTCTCTCTCTCTCTCTCTCTCTCTCTCTCTCTCATGTTGTCGATGCCAAGTTATATAACTTAAAAACTTTTTTTTTTAATTTGATCCTGTCGTCGATGCCAACTTATATCACTTAAAATATTTTTTTCTCCTGTCGTCGATGCCAACTTACATCACTTAAAATCTTTTTTTTTTCTTATGTTGTCGATGCCAGTCCATATCACTGAAAATATTTTTTTTTTTTCCCGTCGTCGATGCCAACTTATATAACTTAAAGCTCTTTTTTTTTCAGTCGTCGATGCCAACTTATATCACTTAAAATCAAATCGTGTAAATTTCCTGAGGCCGACTTCGGCACAGATGCCCGAAGGGGAAAAGGTTGCTCGGAAGTTTGATTAAAACCAAACCCTTCCCGTAACAGGATCTGAACCAATTATGCTGTTCATTTCTTTTTTTTCTTTTATTTAAATGCGCTTTCCCGCATTTCTTTTGGTAATGCGATTCAGTATGTAAACTAATTATGCTTCTCATTTCTGAATATTTTCTTTAAATGCGTTTTCCTAATTTTACTCGTACTTTGTTGTTTAGATTCCGTATCTAGACTAATTATGCTTTTCATTTCTTTATTTTTTTCCTGATTGTGCTTTTTCCGTTTTTATTCTGGTAATCATTTTCGATTCATTTATGTGATAACAGGAATATGATGAAACATTTTCACCTACTATTTCTGTTCTAATTCCTTTTTTATGCATTTTTTCAGCATTAATTTCGTTGATTATATTTAATCAATTTGCTAATTGTCAGGTCATAACAGGAATATGATGAAACAATTACACTTTAAATCATATAACTATGTCAGTTTGTATGGCGCACATGATATACCCATTTGATTATCAATAATCTTTTATGCTCTATTCTGCTGCATATTAACCTTGTATATTTTTTGATAAAACAATAGCGTTAATACTTATCTATTAACATATGATAAAGAGAAAGAGAATTTGCAATTATCATAAAGAATCTGCAATTATTATAAAGAACTTGGAAATTATAATTCCTGCTTTACTCAGATCTACGATGTAACCCAAAATGTTAAAGCTTCAATTAGGCTTATTTCCTAATCACTATGCTCCCAGCATTCACTGAGAAAGGACCACTCCATCGCTGGCTCTTTAAAAGCACCGACCTTTGATCACATTAAACTTTCAAATGGCACATCCCTTTGAGAAATTCCCACTTGAGCTTAAGCGCTACAATCCTTTTTGATTTTATGTGCGGCATAAATTGGCATTAAAACGCGGGACAGATTAGGGTCGCTTATTTTTACACCTCTGAATACACACAGGGCCAATAACGCCAGTCGCCGAATATTCAGGGACGACTTTCGCCAGTCAGGTCTCACTTGGAAATCAAGTGGCGCTTCTGTCAATCATGTCTCCCTTGAATATGCAACGCCCCCAGTTATAGTTTGACTCTTTGAGTATGCAGCAAGGTCCATTTATTTCCATTCGTTTTCTGTGCAGAAAAATAATGAAAGCAATTGCTCAGAGTTTCATTCATTTTCAGGTCACTGGATTCCTTTGTGGTTTCCATTAGGGTGAAGATGATGAAATTATACTTGTCTCGTTGAGTTTACACATTAAATTACAGTAATTGCTCAATGGCTTTGCTTACAATGTAATTAAGCACAATATACTATTCATACCTGTATAATTCTGCATAGGACTTAAATGTTTCTTTTGAATAGCTGATGTACTTGGCTAACCTATACCAATGAAAAACTATAACTAACCCAACTGAGATTGTACTTTACATTGGCAACTGGACTGAAATACAGTTACAAAAATTCTCTCTGTAAAAAGCCTATCTAGGCAAAGCCTAAGTGATAAATTGCAAAATTTACTGTTCTTGATCACGTTACCCATAATATACGCAATGTAAAGGGGAAAAATTCCCCTGTGTATCAGTGACTGTAGAACCAAGAATTACAAGAGTGAAAATCATAAAAGCCATTATTGAAGATTAAAGAATATGTGGGTAAGAACAGGAAACATGTTGGGAGAGCGAGAATCCGAGACGTGAAGGGAAAGAGGGGGGAGAAATAAAAATAAAAATAAAATTAACGAACCGAGAAATTTGGGGATTGCTGATCTTTTCGGAATGAATACAAGATGAGGAGGCCTAACGAGTTTTACGTGACCACCCTCCCCCTACCCCCTCCCCCATCCTAGAATCCTAGACAGAGTGGAAAGGCGCACTTACTTCGGAGAAAATTATCGCTGAAATAAGAAATAAAAATAAAAAATGAGTTAAAATACGGAATAAAATTTAACAAAAACAACATAGAAGGTAAAATACGAATAAGAAAATAAAAAAAAAATTAAGGAAATTTCCCCTCCCCTCTCCTTCCACTCAGCGATACATCACTGAAACAAGAAATAAGGAAAAATAATAAACGAAAAAAATAAGGGGGTAAGAAAGGAAAGCCTAGCAAATTGTCTGTAAAAGTGAAAGAGCCACTTGAAAAGGGAGAGAAAGCTTCGTTGGCTGTCAGAAGAATTTTTGCACGTTCGGGTCTCACGATGCAACGTTGCACCGAGGAGGTTATTTAAATCAGGAACGAAAATGTCATTGCAACAGGATTAGAACATGGATTACGAAGGACGCGGAACGTCGAGACAGCAGCCATTTCAACATTCAGGGGCAGATTTAGCGACGGGAAATATTACGCAAGGTTCAAGGTTCACTTTCTGTTCCAAAGCGTCATCAGAGCAAGTGAGTGCAGGATTCTCGTTTTGATGGAGCAGATTTTATTCATTTCTTGTGTCTCAGAGACGTTGATGTTTATCTATTTACGAAACATTCATTCAAAAAAGCTTTTCGGGAAATATTGCGCGAGGTTCAAGGTTCACTTTCCATTCCAAAGCGTCAGTGCAAAAGTGTTTGCAGGTTTCGTTTTTATGAAGCAGATTTTATTCATTCCTTGTGTAAATAGAAAAAGGAAGAAACAAGTCTCAGAGACATTAATGTTTATCAGTTTGTGAAACATTCATTAACGAAAGCTTTCCAATTAGATTTAAAAAAAAGAAACAAATGCCTCTGAATTCAGTTGAAAAAAGAAGAAACAGAACGTGAACTTAATGAAACGAAATTTAAGACATTAGAAGTAGAACACGAAGGATGAAAATACTGAAACAAGTAAAAAGTGGAAAGAAGACTTGGAAAATACCTTCTTCGAGGCTATAAAAAATGTAGGTATGAAACCAAGGGATTAACAAATTTAGTAAAAAAATTCATGGAAAACTGATAAGACATTATATATATATATAGACACACACACACACACACACACACACATATATATATATATATATATATATATATATATATATATATATATATATATATATATATATATATATATATATATATATATATATATATACTGTATGTATATATATACACACATGTATACATACATATACTGAATGTGTGTATTATTCCTAAAATAACCACAAAATCAGCACGCACGCCTAGCAAACATGACAAAAAGTTAGTCGAATCTCGGAAAAAATGCCGCATATTATTTCAGGGAAGTTTCTTCAGCTGTTTGTACAGAAACTTTCTCTCTCTCTCTCTCTCTCTCTCTCTCTCTCTCTCTCTCTCTCTCTCTCTCTTTGATCAGGGAACCGAAAAGTCAACAGAAATTCAGTTTTACTCCTATGCTTCTCTTTTCTGTCTTCCTTTTTTCCTATCTTGTCAAGTTTGCTGAAGCATTTTCGCCCGTTATAGGTTATCTGTTACATCTTTCGCAGGTTTCCCGATGTAAGTGAAATCTTTGCGGTTGTGTCTGCGTTGCGCCCTGCAAATAGACGGTTTTCAAGGTAAAGCGTCCTACAAATATACGTTTTTTCATGGTAATGCGTCCTACAAAAAAATTTTTTTCCATAGTAATACGTCACAAATAAATGAAGTACATCAGTGTTTTTTCACAGCAATGCGTCACACAAATAAGAGCTTTATATAGTAACGTGCCTTAAAAAATAAATTTTTTTGAATGTTAATGCGTCATATGGACAAACGTTTCTCATTATAGGTCGTCCTACAAATAATCGCTGTTCATTGTAATGCGTCATACAAATTAACCATTTCATAGTAATGCTCATACAAATAAACGCTGTTCACTGCCATGCGTCCTACAAATAAACGCTGTTCATTGTGATGCGTCCTACAAATAAACGCTGTTCATTGTGATGCGTCCTACAAATAAACGCTGTTCATCGTAATGCGTCCTACAAATAAACGCTGTTCACTGTAATGCGCCCTACAAATAAACGCTGTTCACTGTAATGCATCTTACAAATAAATGCTGTTCATTGTAATGCGTCATACAAATAAACGCAGTTCATTGTAATGCGTCAAACAAATAAACGGTTTTCATAGTAATGAGTTATACAAATGAACTTTTTTTATTTAGTAATGCGTCTTACAAATAAACGCTATTCATTGTAATGCGTCTTACAAATAAACGCTGTTCATTGTAATGCGCCTTACAAATAAACGTTTTTCATGATGATACTTCACACAAATAAAAATTTTTCAGGGTAATGCGTCCTACAAATGAGTCCCACTAACACAAGTTTATAATGGTATTGACACCTCTTACGACCAAACGTTTTTCTCATTAATCCGTCCGACAGATGAACGTAACGTTATTCATAGTAATGTTTAATATAAATAAACGTTTTTCAAAGTAATGTTTCCTATAAACAGACGTTTTTCATAGTAATGTTTCCTATAAATAAACGTTTTCCATAGTTACGTGAACAAAAGTTTTTCCTAAATAATACGCATTTCGAATAAACATTCTCAATAGCATTTCAAAGCCAACATTACAGTAACACTTAATTCAAGACCCCAGAGATAATAAAAAAATAATAAAAATCAGTTCCTACAGTCCATCTGTAACCGTGAACAAAATCCCTCCACCCCCTTCTGTGAATGAATCCTCATAATTCAAAAAATCCCAGGATTTCGTCCCAGAAATCATTTTCCTCTTCAAAGGCCTGAGAGAGAGAGAGAGAGAGAGAGAGAGAGAGAGAGAGAGAGAGAGAGAGAGAGAGAGAGAGAGACAAAGCCTTTGAAATATGACGGACGTCGTGTGTGTGGGAGCAGAATTCATATTGTCAGGTATATATGCAGAGTGGTTTCTCAAATTTCGAAATAGGAAAGTAAACAAAGGCACATTCCTCCTTCTCCTCTGGCGGAGCTGCGGCTGGGAGTGACGGTGGCGGCGACGGAGAATTACTTCGTCAGGTATAATACACGTCGTGCAAATCGAGGGTTTCAAAAAGAAAGGTGAGATAATGAACGTACCCTAAGATTTTATGTTTTGTTACAAATACAGTTTAATTGTGGTTCGTTCCTTTGGGAGGCCTTATATATATATATATATATATATATATATATATATATATATATATATATATATATATATATATATATATATATATATATATACATTAGACCGCTGTACTCACAAAGGAAGATGAAATTACTGACTTTTTACTTTAGACTTTTATAAGTTTTCATTTTAATTTTCCAACAAGAGGACTTTTGACTTTTATAAAGAATATAATTCATTTTCCTCATAACATCTCAATACGCGTAATTTTTTATGAAATTTATCTTTAAAATAAAATGAACTGAATTCTATATAGTGCTGTACTAACTCTCGACTTTTATATTTTCGTTTTAATCTTCCAACAATATGATATATAATAATATCCAGTTGACTTCCCCACATAACTATCTCAATTTTGACGTAAAAAATGCATATTACATAAATCATACTTTAAGAAGAGAAAATAAAGAAAATATCACCTTGAAAATCCATGGGGAATACTCTTTTAAATATAAGTTATCGAACTTTCGACTGGATCCAAGAGAAGAGAATTCGACATATTTCAAATATGATAAAATCCGCAAAGACCACCTTTGTCCGTGAAATCATTCCCCACTGGTGTTCTGTCAGGAATACTTATAATGTTGTAATTCCTTTCTACTGCCGTTTCAGATTGACAGACTAAAATAGAAGTAAGACAGTTATTGGTCAGTAAACTATGCAATTGCATGGTTCGGAAGCTCTTGTAACGTTTTTACAAAATCAACATAATTCACCACTGAATATTATTGTGGACCTGACATACAGCATATCCCGTTCTCGATCTAGAGGAGAAAGACCTACTTTTACAATAATATGTTCCATTTTATTTTACGTTAATAAGTTTTTATCTCATTTTCCGAGCTAGTCAACATAGATGGGGCTAACATATCAAATCCATGTAATTTTCGTAGAACTATAGACAGCAAATTGAATATGTAAGTTTTGATATAGCTGTACAAAAAAGAACAGTTCGTTTCTCTAATGAAATGTACCCGAATGCTACTTCGAATCAAAGCAGACTCAGCAAGATGTCAGTTTATGTACAAACTCCGACATTTCGGCTTGCAATTGTTTCCGTATAATGATATGGTTAATTGTATATTTTGATCTACTGTCACTTTCGCGGTATCAGCATTGCACTGTCCTAATTACGTATTATTAATAGCACGCAGATATGTCTCGTGTAATATATACGTAGCCAAAAAATTTTTTTCTTTAAGATTCTAGGCAAATAACATTTAATTTTCAACGGTCGTTTTTTGTGACCTAGAGGTACAGGCAAAGTTAATAATGTATGTATGTATATATGTGTGTGTATATATATATACACAAAATATACATATGTATACAAATATACTATAAATATTTACACTATACATATATGTATATAATATACATGTGTATACATATATGTATGTATGTATATATATGTGTATATATATATACACAAAATAATATGTATACAAATATATTATATAAATACATATATGTATATAATATACATGTGTATACACTATACATATATATATATAATATATATACAGTGTGTATATATATATATATATATATACATATATATATATATATATATATATATATATATATATATATATATATATATATATATATATATATATATATTCTTCATCTGTATTATTTCCCTTCTTCATTAATCATCCTCCAAAAATCTCTTGAATTTCTTAAAAAAAAGAAAATAAATCGCTTCATCAATTCACCCCGGCAAAATTTAATGAGAACTAATGAATGATATGAAAATAGATTCAAATTCAACAGGAGAGGAAATAATCAAGCGTGATTTTTTGATTGACTACCAAAAAGGACAAATGAGCTGTACATTTTACGGTGTGTTGCTTTTAAATAGTGGTTCCTCTCTCTCTCTCTCTCTCTCTCTCTCTCTCTCTCTCTCTCTCTCTCATTTAATTTTAATAATGATAAGTTTTTTTACTAGTTTGGATGGAATTTTGCCGGAGTTATGAAGAGCTCTAGCTCTCTCTCTCTCTCTCTCTCTCTCTCTCTCTCTCTCTCTCTCTCTCTCTCTCTCTCTCTCTCTCTCGTCTAGTTTCTCAAATAATAAATGCTTTGTCTTAGTGCGGCATGGTGGTTTACGTGATTTATGAAATGTGTACAATATTATTGGTGTAAAAATGTGATTCAAGCAATAGAATTCATTTAGTGTACAAAAAAATAAAACAATTATATATATATATATATATATATATATATATATATATATATATATATATATATATATATATATATATATATATATATATATATATATATATATAAATCATTTCCATGAATTACATTACAGTTCATGGGAATGATTTTAAAGGTTGAGTTAAATAAGAAGTAGTATTGTCATAATTATTTGTAATGTTTCTCAGAATGTTTAAGTTCATTTGTATTTGGGAAGTATGGCTTGAATCATGGGAATAATATAATTCATGGAATGATTTTATAAAGATTGCGTTTAATAGGAAGTAGCAATATCCTGATGAATTGCACTGTTTCTTGAAACAGTACCACAGTACCCATATTCCCCCGACCAAAGCACTTATAAGATAAAACATCCAAACAAGACTGGTTCCATTATCAAAGACATAAATTACTAGACAGCTATTTCCTTCCTTCCTTCTCCGAACTTTGCTATTCAAAGCAACGCCAGATAGCTTTCTGGGAAATGACAGGCATAGCTGCAGACAAGATTTCCCATTTGTATGCATATGTTCCGGCTTTATTCATCTCTGAATGAAGACACACTGTGGTACAGAGTTGTGGAATGATGATATGAACGAGGGAAAAGTCGTGTGCAAAGGATTTACCCATTTGATTTTTAAGGGGGGGTAATGGGGAACTTGTTATTGGGTCATGTTGACAGAATTAAAAGCAGTCTGATTGTACACGTTGCATATGTTGCTACTTGTACATATAAACACCCACATGTATATATATATATATATATATATATATATATATATATATATATATATATATATATATATATAATCAACAACAGACAATTACGTGTGGAACAGAGATCAGTTTCAGACTACATCAGGACCGAAGCCAGGTCTTTCATTTGGAAGACAGAGACCGCTGTTGGCCTGGTTGGCAGTGGTCTCGTCTTTCAGTTGCAAGACCGAGGTTCGATCCTGATGTGAGTCAGAAATTATATATATATATATATATATATATATATATATATATATATGGCAGTGGTCTCATATATATATACATATATATATATATATATATATATATATATATATATATATATATATATATATATATATATATATATTATATATATATATATATATATATATATATATAATATATATATATATATATATATATATATATATATATATATATATATATATATATATATATATATATATATATATATATATATATATATATATATATATATATATATATATATATATATATATATATATATATATATATATATATATATATATACATATATATTCGTATTCCATTTTTCTCATATATCTTCCCAAAAGACCCTTTTCAGAAATGTTACAATTCGCCAACTATTCTATTTAAATATTCATCTATCAATATCTCTCTTACGCAGTAAAAGAAAATAAACGAACCTTCCACTTTTCCCCTATATATAAATACGCATTCCAACAATACGTCTTGGAATCAGGTATCGTGTTCCCTTGAAGAGAAAGAACAACCCGACTTTCCCTGAAATTCCACAAACCTTCAGAGGATATCGCTCTGATAGAATCAAAATGTAATTCCCCCTTACTTCGTTCTTCCCCTCGGAAACCTCATGAAATATTCACTCTTCCCTTGATCATGAGAATGGAAATCATCGACTGGTTCCGTTGACCGAAAAATAGTCTTGGAAATCACGCTTACTCTTGCCTTGTCTAAGGCACGAATCTCACTTTATATTTCCAGATAATTCTGATATATGAATAATTGGGATATTGTTCATGGAAATAAGTTGTTAACATATAATCATTGGTATATTGTTCATGGAAATAAGTTGTGACATATCTTGAAATATGATCACAGGTATATTATTAAAATGAACATAAGTGACAACATTCTATTCATTAGTGAAATTGGAGCCTTAAAAGTTCAAGAGAAGACGCAATGCATTACCAACTCCCTAAAACAATCCTTGTAATCTAATTATATTTTTACCTTTTTATTTATTAGTTTGTTAAATCATTTTTTTTTCTTTTCTAATAACTCATCTACTCTTTCTGAATTTTTAGTTACCTTCCGTTACTTCTTTCTGAGTAATCATTGGAAGCTTGAATTTCAAGTCAATGGCCTTTGTGGGCTTGTTGTATATGAATAGAGTTCATGATCTGAATAATATTAATAATATGTTTGTTTCTAATTCTACATAACTCCACAGTCTACGTAAAAATGGCTTAAGGTCATTGACTTCCAAAATACATTATTTTAAGTAACATGTATAAGAACTTATTCAAGTTTCTACATCAAATGAGATATCGGATAGTATATAATTATGGTTGGTTCCTAGTACCCTCGATCGATAGAAGGCTAATAGAGTCTTAATAAAGTTGTTTTCGCAGGAATACTTCTCTCTCTCTTCTCGAAAATTACATTATTATAAGGATGGCTTTTACAGGTTTATGGTAATCATACCATTAATCATAAATGCAGTTTGTTAAACTTTTTTTTCATGCTTTGCACCTTTTTTCAGATTTTTTCAATAGCTGTTTATAAGATTAATATTTTTTTCATTCGCTTTAAGACAAGAATCTTGAGTATGTAAGGACGGTCGTCACACTGACTTGCTTGCAATAATGCAAGTTTTTTCTTTATTATATTAAACGCTTTATCACGTACCCAGCAACAAGATCAGAATTGTAATTCTTGCTCTCAAGAGATTTGGTGATAAAGGGAGTAATGATAAATGTGACGAAAAGGAGTCACAAAATCTTTGGGAAATGATTTAATGTTATTGGAGGTCTTCAGCCAAAAGGGGAAAATTGCACTCGGTTCATAAAACCTTTTGAGATCGTGGGGATCGGGTTCTTAATTAAGTAATCTTTGCTGTACCTCCGTTATAACTGGAATTTTAGTTTTATAATAAGAAAACTATTGCGCCGGCTTTGTCTGTCCGTCCGCACTTTTTTCTGTCCGCACTTTTCCTGTTCGCAATTTTTTCTGTCCGCACTTTTTCTGTCCGCCCTCAGATCTTAAACATTACTGATGGTAGAGGGCTGCAAATTGGTATGTTGATCATCCAACCTCCAGTCATCAAACATACCAAATTGCAGTCCTCTAACCTGAATTGTTTTTTCATCTTATTTAGGGTTAAAGTTAGCCATAATCGTGCTTCTGGCAACACAACAACACAGGCCACCACGGCCGGCTGAGAGTTTTATGGGCCACGGCTCATACAGCATTATACCGAGACCACCGAAAAATAGATCTATTTTCGGTGGTCTTGTTTATACGCAGTACAGAAAACTCGACTGCGCCGAATAAACTTTGGAGCATTTTTTACTTGTTTGTTAATGGATGAAATACTTCAAGGTGTTATTGAATGACAGATAATAACAACTCCCTTTGTGATTTGTTTCAGTTGTTGGAACTTTTGTTTTGACGTTTAATATTCTTCTTGAATTCATTATCCATTGTCAGGTGATTTCCTTTTGGCCAACTTCCATGAGCATTTTTTTAGTTTTCTGTAAAAGAAAACTATTGAACCGGCTTTGTCTGTCCGCCCTCAGATCTTAAAGACTACTGAGGCTAGAGGGCTGCAAATTGGTATGTTGATCATCCACCCTCCAATCATCAAACATACCAAATTGCAGCCTTCTAGCCTCAGTAATTTTTTATTTTATTTAAGGTTGGAGTTAGCCATAATCCTGCTTCTGGCAACAATATTCCAGTCTGCAATACCCGAACCATTTTGATTCTGTTTTAAGTCAGAAGGACATATTATGTGTCATGTAACGACCTTTATGCCACTTTATCACAAATAAGACAAGGATACTTAATGTTAGTGGCAAGTATATCAAAGAATTAATGATTTACTAACTAAAATGTTCTTGACATTTTCTTGAGTTTGCTTCTTTTAACATATATTTTTAGTCACTGAGGTTTATTTAGTGGAATACAGAATTGCTTTTTTTTTACATATATTTTTAGTCACTGAGACTTACCTAGTGAAATACAGAATAAACAAATCCTAGTTTTGTCCGTCTAGCTTACATGAATATTAAAATAAGGAAGAAAGGTGTAAGTAATTTGTCATGCAAATGGTACTGTTTATATCATGGACCTTTTTTTATGAAGGCTCCATT
Source organism: Macrobrachium rosenbergii (assembly GCF_040412425.1). Classification (NCBI taxonomy): domain Eukaryota; kingdom Metazoa; phylum Arthropoda; class Malacostraca; order Decapoda; family Palaemonidae; genus Macrobrachium; species Macrobrachium rosenbergii. The sequence continues at coordinate 44,609,868 of NC_089762.1, read as the reverse complement.
GAAAACAAGCTAGAGAGAGAGAGAGAGAGAGAGATTCTGTTACTTTCAGCCATTAAAGATGAGCCCTATCAAAACGATTCTTCCAAAGTACTGATCATTTCCTTATTCTGACCTAAACAGTGAGTTAATTTCAAACCCCTCCATTTCCCTCGCAATATTATCTCAAGGAAAGCGTCCAAGGGTCTCTGGGACCCTTCAGTGCAAACAGAGACGTTTCGCAACGAAATCTCAGCTGAGGAGTTGAAGTGGCTTTTGAAAGGCTAAATGTGTTAAACGGCAAGGAGATGGTACCATGACGCGATTGCTGGAGCCTTGACTCGAGATCGTGAGAGAGAGAGAGAGAGAGAGAGAGAGAGAGAGAGAGAGAGAGAGAGAGAGAGAGAGAGAGAATGTTCTGGCCGGGATTCACTGAAGCGTTTATGCTTCCTTCGCGAGGCAGAATAGATTATAATGAAGACGCAAATGTGTTCATGAGAGGGTGAAGAGCACAGACAACAGATCGGTATTTATTATTTTTATATCTATTTAAGTTGTAAGGGATATTAAATTGTACGCACACAAAAATATTACGTAAGCAGAGATATTTGTACGTAACCACAAATATTTGTATGCACATAAAAATATTACGTAAGCAGAGATATTTGTACGAACATAAAAATATTACGTATGCAGAGATATTTGTACGCGCATAAAAATGTTACGTATGCAGAGATATTTGTATGTACATAAAAGTGTTACGTATGCAGAGATATTTGTATGCACACAAAAATATTACGTAACCACAAATATTTGTACGCACACAAAAATATTACGTAAGCAGAAATATTTGTATGTACATAAAAATATTACGTAACCACAAATATTTGTAAGCACATAAAATATTACGTAACCACAAATATTTGTATGTACATAAAAATATTACGTAAGCAGAGATATTTGTATGCACATAAAAATATTACGTAACCACAAATATTTGTACGCACATAAAAATATTACGTAAGCAGAGATATTTGCACGCACATAAAAATATCACGTATGCAGAGATATTTGTATGCATATAAAAATATTACCAAAGCAGAGATATTTGTGCGCACACAAAAATATTACGTAACCACAAATATTCGTATGCACATAAAAATATTACCTAAGCACAGATATTTGTGTGTACGTAAAAATATTACGTATGCAGAGATATTTGTATGCACATAAAAATATTAGGTAACCAGAGATATCTGCATGCACATAAAAAATCGCTTAAAATTATGCAGATGGCATTAATATGCATACATTTAGTCAAGATTCAAATGACGGTACGAGGTCTAAAATTTGTATTTATTTTAAGCATTAAATTTCATATTTTAGTGACACTTCATACTGGTTGGTGCTTTCCGTCACAAAGGTTCAGAGAAGGAAATTCGTCTGAACACAGAAAAAGAAGCCATAGTTTGCTTTAACTTTCTCTAATACTTACGACCCTT
>NC_089762.1:44585890-44605890 GCF_040412425.1 Macrobrachium rosenbergii | reverse complement strand
CGCACGAATTTTGTCCAATTCTATAAAACTTAATCAGAAAACCTTGAAATAAAGACGCCCTAACCAAAGCAATGTATCACTGCTTGTGTTAATATCATAGGGCAAATCCATTCCCTTTAATGTTAATATCATAAGGTAAATACATTCCCTTTAATGAAATGATTGGCTGTTGATAAGGCCTAGTTTAACTTCATTAAGTACATCAAATAATTCGTGGTACCTACAAACATTCACAGTACGAACAAAGCATTTGATATTTGAGGGTTTCTAGGAAATATTGATCCTTTTCAGTACATAATGGAGCCAATTTTAATTTGTATCCCAGTGGTAAAAAGTAATTCTGGATATTTCAACAGATAGAGGGGGCTACAGTTTTTGAAAACTGCAGCATAAGCCTTTGAGACTGATCAAGGCTGCAGGCTGGCATATGAATTAAACCATACGGTTGACATAAGTCATTACATCAGAAACTTTTGAATATTTTAAAAGTAAACTGTTGTTCCTTGTCATAAAGGCTCTGTTTTTTCTATATGAATTAATCCCTACAGTTTACTTAAGTCATTATGTCAGAAACTTTTGAATATGCTGAATGCAAATGGTTGTTCCTTGCCATAAAAGCCTTTACATATGCGTGTGTGTTTCGTGTATTTTTCTGTAGCTGTTAATGCGGTTACACTTGATATTTCTTGTTAAATAGCATAGATAAATATGCTTCCGCGTCACCAGCCAGCCAAAAAATTAATTATACTTTCTACCCGAGAAGCCCACAAAATGAGAGCCATTCCACTCTACAGAGCAAAGGACAATATTTGCAAGTTCATTTCGGTACAAAAACTTCTTTCATCTCCTTCAACTCGTCAGTACCGTTCCTCAAATTTGACCCCTCGAGTAATTTTTCAGAAGACTGTATCTATTTACCTTCTCCGTCGAAAGAGAAGTTTCCGAGTGAAATAGCCCAAGAAAGGGAAACGGAATGGTCTGCTAATATTTGCCTGAAAGGCAGCACTGAGGCCATCTATTGGTGCCTATTTGAAGCTACGGGAGTTAACGGGGATTCCTACACAGAAAAGGGGCTGTATTTTTCTACACGCCATTACGAGATATCCACAAGGGGGAAATATACAATTATTTGATATTTTATGCTGCCATCCTTCATATATTATCCCCTTAACGGATGAAATATATGGGTTTCCTATCAAGTTTTTAACTAGGACACAATGAATCTCATTTTGGATATCGCAATTAAAGGGTGAGAAAGGAATACCAATAAAATATGCCGACATATGGTTTCCGGAATATCGCAGACGTTTGAATTAATGCGTAAATAAAGGAAAAATATTTTGTTTATAATATATATATAACTTTGGTATTCTACATTTCCCAATAATAGTCATTATAGGTAGTTTCTCTACATACGAATACAAAAATGATGGCTGTTCTGAATCATCACTGTTATCAAGAGTTAACACAATCCGAAGGTCTAGAAATTGTCTATGACAAGCAATTGCAGGAGTCTCACTCTCATTTGATTCTTTAGGTACTGGAAAGGTGTACACAAGGCCAAGAGAAAGCGAGGGTCTGCTCACTTCCCCCAAAATCACCCCTGTAGGCGGAGCTTTGTCTCCCTCCTTAGTGCGTCAGCAAGTGAATTGCTGCAATGAGCAGGTACACTCGGAAACCACAATCTCCGACCCACCTAGGTCGTGCTCCGAGTTTATGAGCGGGGCCTTTCTGGACGGCGGGCAACGCCAGCTATCCCGGATTGAAACACACTCGAACACCTTTTGAACTCTTCCGGATCTTGCTTTGGGTGTGTTTTTGTTTTTTTTTTGATGATTTTGCTGCATATAATGCAAAGCAGTCATGGTATGATTATATAGACGACACTGTGTTGAATTCTACAACCTGTATAATATCGAAACGAAGAATAAATGCTGAAACTGCCGGGTTGTAGTTAGGGAATGGTGCGGGGGGAGGGTAGAATCTGTCCAGAAAGGCCCAGCTCATAAACTCGGAGTGCGACCTAGGTGGGTCGGAGATTGTGGTTTCCGAGTGTACCTCTAAGATACGTCATCACCTACGTAGGTACCCCAGGTGGGAGGCGACTCTACCCACTTGGGTAGACATTGTCTCTCTTGGCCTTGGGTGTACATACAAATGAATTATAGTAAGGAATATATTCTCGAGATACTGACTGAGTCTGTTTTGATATATAGGATATATATATATATATATATATATATATATATATATATATATATATATATATATATATATATATATATATATATATATATATATATATATATATATATATATATATATATATATATATATATATATATATATATATATATATATATATATATATATATATATATATATATATATATATATATATATATATATATATATATATATATATATACCTTCACCGGAAAATATTGACTGCAGTTGTGAGATTTATCGAATCACAGTAGAAGAGTTCCCTTTGACGCTAGAACTGATTGCCCCTGATTCAGTATCAGTTGATATTAACCCGTATGATGATGTGGAACAATGACCAAAAAAAAAAGAATAAAACAGAATATCTTTGGTGAAAGAAGCATTGAAAGACGTGTCATATTTGAAATCAAAATCGGTTGCTATTCTTAGGCAGAGCAACCCAACTTTAAAACCTTTGAATGAAAACGAAATAAAGGGGAAAATGGCACTTTACTGCTCTCGACCTAGACGGAAAATGTAATTTGTTTAGATATAATTTCCGTCAATTTATATCTAAAGAATTAGTTCCCTTTGGGGAAAACTGTTTTATGCAATATTTTCATTTTCAGTCCTTGTCACTCTCAAGTAAACTATATTTAAGGTCCTTTCAATTCAAGGAAAGTGTCCTCTCCCGTATTATAAGCGACATTTTCTTTAATATTCACGTGCAGAGCAAAATAATATCCCATTAATTACATATTCAATCAACTAGTCTGAGTATTACTTCAAAAGGCATCCATGACGTCACACGATGTCCCTCTACGCATCTCGTTTTCTCTGTCTCCATTTTCTTTTTAATTCCCGTTTTCTGTAGCCAAAAGAATACTGGCGCTTTCGTCTGGCTAATTACGTCTCATCCGGGAATATTTCGCGCAAGGAGCCTAATTGCGGAGACGTCATTTCAGGCAGCAGCAGCAGCTTTGACCCTCCCGAGGAGGAGTTATAATTAAGGTCGTCTGAAGCCGAGGCCATCGAATTTGCATCTGGCTCCGTCTTGAGACGGGGGAGTTAGTGACTTTGTTAGTTTTCGTCATAAATCATTTCGTACTATTCTATAGATAAGGGTTTTATGGCTAACAAACAGATTATTCAAAATATGGCATTAAGAGTTTAAACTAGGTCAAGGTTTTTTGTGGGTAAAGAATCACCAGAAAATTACGTATTAAAGCTCTTTAATATGAAATTGGTGATATATTTTATCTAATTACTTGATTAACAATATATATTATCTCAGATAACAGCTTGTTGACCTTAAAGGATAAGCAGAAGGGTTAAATTATGATATTGTGACAGACAACGTATAGCCTATATATATATATATATATATATATATATATATATATATATATATATATATATATATATATATATATATATATATATATATATATATATATATATATATATATATATATATATATATATATATATATATATATATATATCGTACTACTTGAAAACCCATATTTTAAAGTTCCTTTATTTTCCTAGCTGTAACGTTGCATATGCATGCTACAATATGCACTGAAGAGAAAGGATTAAAAACATAATATTTTACTTTATCCATCCCAGGCTTGCTTGCACTCGACACAGCCCCAGCTTTAGTGATAAAATATGTAAAATACAACGTATTCTACTGAGCAATTATAAAAATAACATTTTCCCTTGAAGTGACAACAGTTTACAGCAATTATAAACATTTTTTTTATTAAATAGAGCAGTCGACTGGATATCTGAATACAGTGTTAAGTTTATATTTATGAAGATATACACAACTCATTAAAACTTTTTTCTTTTTACTTCAAAGTTGGAAGAAAGATATTTTCACTTAAAAAATATTGTGTGGCATAAAACAAGAAATGATGAACAGTCGTTACATATATATATATATATATATATATATATATATATATATATATATATATATATATATATATATATATATATATATATGCAACGACTGGTCATCATTTCATTTTTTATGCCACACAATATTTCTAAGTGAAAAAAACAAAATATATATATATGTGTATATATATTATATATATTTATATATATACATATCATTATACTGATTTGAATGATCCATTAATCTTACAGTGTTGCGATAAAAAATGATCATAGTTGAAGTATATAATAACTTTGATGATTCACTCCACAACAGCCCATTTCTATGTGAAGTTAATTTCCAAAAACTCTGGTCCCTATTTGTTCTTTTGTATCGTGTTTTGCATAACCTTTCTTGTTGATAAATACTGACTACATTTCCCTTTTGCAGCGGGTTAAATGGTCAGTAGACATACTCGTTTGAAGGGGAAGTTCATATTTTAAATTCTTGAAGATTTTGTATTTTTGTTAGCTTTATCCTTTATCCCCTCTGTTAATTTCCTTCATAAGAAATTTATTATTAGTTCACATAACTACAATACTCACCTTAAAGACAGGTTTCAACCGATTTGTAAATGGAACGAATCACTTTAACAATCAGTGATGCGATTCATTGTTTCCCATTAAGGCCAGATTTAAATAAAAAACAAGTGAAAATGCGACGAAGTTTTTTCGGCGCAATCGAGTTTTCTGTACAGCCGCTACGGCGCATAATCAAGGCAACCGAAAATAGATCTGACTTTCGGTTGTCTCGGTATAATGCTGTATGAGCCCCGACCCATGAAACTTTAACTACGGCTCGGTGGTGGCCTATCCTATATTGGTGCCAGAAGCACGATTATGGCTAACGTTAACCTTAAATAAAACAAAAACTGCTGCGGCTAGAGGGCTGCAATTTGTTATGTTTGATGATTGGAGGGTAGTTGACCAACTTACCAATTTGCAGCCCTCTGGCCTCAGTGGTTTTCAAGATCTGAGAGCGGACAGAAAAAGTGGGAACTGGAAAAAGTGCGGACAGAATAAAGTGGTGCGGACGGACAGACAAAGCCGGCACAATAGTTTTCTTTTACAGAAAACTAAAAAGTGAAGTGGACAGCCACATTTTAACATCGCCACACCTAAAAAAGCTACCTTTAATAATTACCTTTAATTGCTCGAAACTAGAAGGTAAGTGCCCGGGAGGAGAGTTTTAATATCCAACGGAGATTCTCAGAACGCGAGAATATTGCCCAATAATGGACTGAAGGAGGCTTCCAATACTATGTTCTGCCAATATCGGTTTATCATCTTAAGATTCCTCTCTTGTAATATGAGAACCTTGGAAATTGGGGGCAGGACACCTCATGTTTGGGCGAGGGGTTACAAGGATGGAAAAGATTATTTTTTTTTTTTTGTGCGTTAAAATTTACCTTCGGGGCATAATTATTTGTATATTCTTTATTGAATAAATAGGGAACTGAAGGAAAGAATAATAAAAAAAAAAAAAATATATATATATATATATATATATATATATATATATATATATATATATATATATATATATATATATATATATATATATATATATATATATATATATATATATATATATTCTTAAGACTTTCATAAGGATAATGGCAAAAGCGTGCAAATGCATGAAGTATATGAATTCGCGGTGGAAAGCTTCAAAGAAATACTCTAAAAAAATATATATATATTAATTGCAAAGACATCAGCAGTAAAAGACGCTGAAATGACGAAAAAGTTACAGTGAGAAGAAATAACATTAATCAACACATACTTTACAATATATGAACAAACAGACATAAAAACGGTGAGCTCCTGACCTATAATATCAAATGTACTTAGGGAGCGTTTAACCTATGTTTGGACCTAGGGGAACAAGACAAATTCCTAGTAATGACTCAGCTGGTAAGTCTACGCCCCGCCCCCAAAGCCCCATTCCTAGCTTCAGGAGACGGTAAGGGCTTGTTACCACTGGAATTATCAAGCTATGAACTGAGTTTTGTACTATAGGACCATTGCAATTGAAGTCCATTTGTGAAATAAGTGCAATTAATTTGTATATTGATTGTCACTCTTACTCTCAAATTGAAATGGCAAAGTCTCCGAGTAAGTTACTATAAACATGAAAATAATAAAAGTAATAAGCTCTGTATGGATTTGCAAGCCAAATATCAATATTCATTGAAGAAATTTTGGTGGATATCTAATATTCAGAAGTACAAAACAATAACCACAGAAAAAGAGAGAAAACTGGCTACATAAAAAAGGGCTTCCAATAATTAAGTCATACCATATAATAAAATTAATGTGGTCGATTTGTAATATTTAAAAATGCAAAAGAATAACCTTGTAAAAAGAAAGCGAAATATTGCTTCCACTAATTAAGGCATTTTATTCTTGTCCCTAAAAAGAAATTATTCTTTTCGTCCCATTCAAATCAATGTGAAAACGAGCATAACTGGTCAGAATGAGAAGCGGTCAGCAGAATATTAATAAGCATATTTTGCTTTCAAGTTCCGGTTTTTGATAGACATAAGCGGGCAACGCTGAATGACAGAGACTGCAAAATACTTTTATTGTTATTCGTCTGCACTGACGAATTTCTTGGGGGAAAAGTGTCTCCACATCGCACGATATTTTTCAAAGATATTTCCATAGACATTTTCAGCATTTGGCTAAAAAATTCCTTTATATGAAATAATACTGCATCTCTTTTTTTTTTACCTTACTGATATGCATATCACTTCCTCACCCATCCCATGCCATACCATTCCTTCGTTTATCTGCGTCACTTTCACTATCCTACCATATACTTTCAGAATATAGTTTATTGGGTTATGTCACTATAAATTACATTCTAAAATCTATCTGCTTTATCCAGTAACTAATTACACAACTAAGTTTAAAACTCAGTACAACAAAAGAAATAATTTATTTTGCTCACTCTCCCCAGGTATGTTATTCTCCCAAAGAACAGCTATGATGCAATCACTTCCTCATAAACGCAAATCATTTAGAACAAGTAGCAAAACACAATAATACAAACAAATCTATTTTTGCTCGTAATGTCACAAAAACACGAAAAGCAAAGTAAATTTCTCCCACCAACACAAACTATGTGGAAAAAGCAACACCAAGCAACAGTGAAATTTCTCTGCATTCTCTTTAGAAACAAACCTAACAATTGTCCCTCAACCGAAAAAAAAAGAGCAACAGTCGTACGAAAAACGAAATTCATCCCTGTGAATTTCCTAACGTCGTAAAAAATCATAAATATCTTATCAACATAAAACAGCACTAAAAAAAAATTTTGTTTTTTTGTATAAATATCGTAAAAAAAACGGATAAATTCTCAGCATTCCCTTTAGAAAACGAAACTCATCCCTGTGATTTTCCTAATGTTGTAAAAAAAAAAAATTATACATATCTTATCAACACAAAACAGCACTAAAAAAATCTGGTTATTTTTTTGCATAAATATCTTAATAAAAAAGTCTAAATTCACTGCATTTACTTTAGAAATATACCTAACAATTATCCCACATCCAAAAACACGCACAAAAAAAGAAAAAAAAGAAAAAGCGCAACAGCTGTACGGAAAACGAAATCCATCCCTGTGAATTTCCAAAGTGGCGCGGAAAGTCCTTCACATCCCCCGCCTAATCCTTCTCAATTAACTGTTGACCATTCAATATCTCGAAACGTTCCTGCCGTCCCTTTGGTCTGGATGCCAAGAGGGCACGAAACGTTTACGAATATCCAGAACGAATCATTGTCCTTCGAGAGTTCCTATCAGGATTTCGCTGTTGGGACTCCTACAAATTCCCCCGGATTCAGACTCGGGTAAATATTGATCGCAAGGTTAGCAATATAAAATTCCCCCCTTTTTACTTTTTCTGTAAAAGAAAACTATTGTGCCGGCTTTGTCTGTCCGCCAGCACTTTTTCTATCCGAAATTTTTTTTTGTCTGCAATTTTTCTGTCCGCCCTCAGATCTTAAAAACTACTGAGGCTAGAGGCCTGCAAACTGGTGTGTTGACTATCCACCCTCCAATCATCAAACATACCAATTTACAGCCCTCTAGCCTCAGCAGTTTTTATTTTATTTAAGGTTAAAGTTAGTCTTAATCGTGCTTCTGACAACGATATAGGATAGGCCACCACCGTGCCGTGGTTAAAGGTTTCAAGGGCCGCGGCTCATACAGCATTATACCGCGACCGCCGAAAGATAGACCTATTTTCGGTGGCCTTGATTAGAAGGCGTACAGAAAACTCGACAGCGCCGAAGAAACTTCGGCGCATTTTTAACCTTTATTCTTACTGCATACAAGTAGTCTTGAATAAGAATAATTCCTGTACGTGTGTAGGAAATAATAGAAAGGACTAAAAAATAATACAATTGTTTTCAGACGTTCATCTGCCTGAATAATAATAATAATAATAATAATAATAATAATAATAATAATAATAATAATAATAATAATAATGTGTCAACAGCAACAACAATAAAAACAACAAAATTAATAATAATAATAATAATAATAATAATAATAATAATAATAATAATAATAATAATATCGACAAACTAAAAAGTCTAGAGAAAATTATTTCGTTTACTTTACTGAGATTTGTAGCGTTCCAAAACTCCTTTCTATATAGAATTTGCTTTCCTGACTATACTACATAAAAAAAAAGGAAAAAATGAGAGCAGAGTTCCCGGGGTATGACAAGTGACACCAAAATAGAGGCCACATGCATCTAGAGCCCTTTCATCCAACGAAGCGGGGTTGGGTTTCAAATTGTCATAGCTTAAAGTTTCCCTTTACGCTCTGTCCACGTCTACTGTCTATCTATCTATCTACTTATCTATCCATCTATCTATCTATCTGTCTGTCTGTCTCTATCTATCTATCTGTCTGTCTACCTGTCTGTCTATCTATCTATCTGTCTATCTATCTATCTAATTGTCTATCTATCTATCTATCTATCTAATTGTCTGTCTATCTATCTGTCTGTCTGTCTATCTATCTATCTATTTATCTACCTATCTATCTATGTGTTTGTCTGTCTGTCTGTCTGTCTGTCTATCTATCTATCTATCTATCTATCATCTATCTATCTATCTATCTATCTATCACTAAGTTTACCGTGAGGTCAATTGCTATGAGTTCAAATTTTCATAGCTTCAAGTTTCCTTCATACTCTGTCCCCGCCTGCCTATCCATCTATCTGTGTATCTATCTGTACCTCTATCTATCTATCTATCTATCTATCTATTTATCTATCAATAAATCACTCTAACTTGAAGGCAATCGTTTTGAGTTACATTTGAAGTGATAAGAAATGTGATGTCATATAAAACCCGATTCAAAATTCATATGGACAACAAAAACCACAAACTCTTTCATCGAAATACTGCCATTTTTAGGATATCCCATACATGAATAGTTACCCAGCTCACGTTATACATATTTTTTATTCAGAAATTCCAATTTTTTCTTTTTCACTTCTTGATGGAGCCATTTTGATTGGAGCAATCGTGAGTTAACTATATACAAATGGAAACAAGTAAAAAATGTGCCGAAGTTTCTTCGGCTCAATTGAGTTTTCTGTACAGTCGCTCCAGCGTATAATCAAGACCACCGAAAATAGATCTATCTTTCGGTGGTCTCGGTACAATGCTGTATGAGCCGCGGACCATGAAACTTTAACCACCGTACGGTGGTGGCCTATCCTATATAGTTGCCAAAGACACGATTATGGCTAACTTTAACTTTAAGTAAAATAAAAACTACTGAGGCTAGAGGGCTGCAATTTGGTATGTCTGATGACTGGAAGGTGGATGATGAGCATACCAATTTGCAGCCCTCTAGCCTCAGTAGTTTTTAAGATCTGAGGGTGGACATAAAAAGTGCGGACAGAAAAATGTGCAGAGAGAATAAAGTGCGGACGGACAGACAAAGCCGTCACAACAATAGTTTTCTTTTACATAAAACTAAATCGAACTAAAACCGATAACCCCAAACAAAGGGCCGAGACCAACCCCTTTTCAAAAAATAAACACGAGTAATGATAACAGTCAACTGCGCACAGATATCAAAATAAAAGGTTTGAAATTAGGACCCAGCACCGAATCAGTTGTTGGAGCAATAGGGGAGACCGCGACAATTTAGTCAATAAAAGGACTAAAATGGCTTTTTAAAAAGTTCGCAGGGAGATTGTAACTTGTTCCCCACCCCCCCAACCCCTCCCGGTTCGTTTGTGCAATCTACAGTGCGATGTTGTAGTTTGCTTTATATTTTATATTTATTTGATGGATATACGTTCTCCTTTTTCGAAGTGATAGTTCATTTGATATTTGGGGTGAATAAACATTCACGGATTTATATACATATAAATATATATTACTGTATGTATATTTATGTATGTATATATACAGTATATATATATATATATATATATATATATATATATATATATATATATTATATATTATATATATATATATATATATATATATATATATATATATATATATATATATATATATATTTACAACTATATAAATATATATGCATTTATTTGGTTTCTTTTTACAAAAATATAAATGTTGCATACAAAAATTTAATATACATGAGTAAGACTAATGATTTCCTAAGGCATGATCTTTACATGGATCAACTGATCATTGCTGATCAATTCCTTGATTTACATCTGGTATGTCTGATACACAAGTTAATTCATTTTTCCTTGTTTTTGTTATTCAGTTAACTTCTTACCAAGGTTCTCGCCTACCAGTCAAGAGGACCGGAGTTCAAATCCTGCAGCTCACTGGTGGCTTGGGGATAGTGCCACTAGCATAAACCCGGTAGCCTGCCAACCAAGCAGTCTGAAAACTCAAGAGGGTTAGTAAGAAAATAGGTACCAGCCCTCGGGCTGGGGGGTTAAACAGCTGGCCTGGCGACACACTGGCCATGTGTCTTAGGCATTGGGACTCCTCCCCCACTGGCTGCCGGCCTAAGAAACCGGATTTCAGCGCCGGCCCTATAAGCCTTGACAGGCCCAAGAGGACTTTAACTCCTTACCAATAGTCTTTTATGTCTTATAGCTAACATAGAAAGACTCTAAGCGTGAGAGGCTTCAGTAAATACCAGACTGGCTCTCTGTAACTATCATTTATAAGGGAGGGACTAAAGGGTCTTTCCTTTGGTCATCTTAAAGAGATGCAATACATTATTCAACAGGCTACCATGGCCTGTTACTCGTATCAACTTTTCCCTTAATCTATCTATCTATCTATCAGTCTATCTATCTATTTGTCTATCTAACCATCTATCTGTCTATCTAACCATCTGTCTGTCTATCTATCGATCTGTCTATCTATCTATCTATATATGTGTGTGTATATATATACATACATATACAAACAAATATATGTATATATATATACATATATTTAATTCATTATAGATATATAACTACACACACACACACATATATATATACAGTATACAGTATTTATATATATGTATATATATACAGTATATATATATATATATATATATATATATATATATATATATATATATATATATATATATATATATATGCATAATAAAAAAACACAAATATATAGATGGACAGACAGACGGACAGACATGAAGACAGGGGCAGCAAGAGAAAATCTGATATATCACCTCCACCCGCATTCAGTCCTTTTTCTCCTTATCAGATGACGTGCTTCATTAACCCTCCGGTAAAAAAAAAGAAGAAGAAAAAAAAACATTATGAAGGATTCACAAGGATCCCTAAGGAAACATTATCAGGCATCAGGGACCTCGGATGAGGTTTTCCTCCCTCTGCCTCTTGGAGGGCTTCTTGACCTCTTCCTCTTTCCTCTTACTCTGAATCATTCCTCTCTCTCTCTCTCTCTTGCATTTATGCAGGAAAAAGCGTTGCATGTCTGTCTTACATGCGAGAGAAATGCAGAGAATTCGTTTATGTCCGACGGGATGCACGGTGCAATTTGTGCGGAAAGATTGCGTCATGTGAGTTGTTTATTTTGTCGTTATTAAAATATTCACGCATGTACACACACACACATATATACATACACACACACACACACACACACACACACACATATATATATATATATATATATATATATATATATATATATATATATATATATATACTGTATATGTACATGTATATGTTACTAAAAGGACCTCATTCGAACTGGATGGCATCTAATGGAGTATTTATTCAGAAAAAGTTACCAGCTTTCTTGGACAAACAGTCCACATTATCAAGTATACGCACCTACTTGATAATGTGGACTGTTTGTCGAAGAAAGCTTGTAACTTTTTCTGAATAAATACTCCATCAGATACCATCCAGTTTGAATGAGGTCCTTTTAGTAATTCTACTAATGCACAGAACAATTGTGTATGTGATAAAGTTAATATGTATATGTATTTATATATATATATATATATATATATATATATATATATATATATATATATATATAAATATATATATTATATATATAAATATATATATATATATATATATATATATATATATATATATATATATATATATATAAATTTTCTATATATCCCGAAGCAGTAATAAACGTACCTTTCGCTTAATCTCAGGAAATGTCGTACTCATCAATTCCGCCGAAATTAGAGTGCGAAATTAGGTCGTTACTACGTCATGGAAGAAATATTGGAAAACTTTTTTTCTCCTGTCACGTTAATTAGCAACCGTTCTCTAATTTCCATTACACCTGCTGTAATTTAGGTCCTTTTTTTTATTTTCCTTAATTCTCCGGCGCTTATTACTTCCAAAGTTCCACTCGTCTTAGAATATTTTAATTGTTTTATAAATAGTTATGGAAAATATCAAAATCTGACAGTACGTTGTAATTAACTCAAAATCAATTACTTTGTTTTTATTATTTACTATTTTTATTTTTTTGGTACTTCAGGGTACCTTAACAAAGAGAATTACTTTAACTCAAACCAGTCAGAGTTACCTTAAGAGAATATGTAGGCAACATTATGGAATAATAGTTCTATCAATCAAAGTTAGATGTTTGTACAGTACAGTTACGCAACGAAGTTTCTTAGCGGAGTACTGGAATGGTCTTCTCTCTCTCTCTCTCTCTCTCTCTCTCTCTCTCTCTCTCTCTCTCTCTCTCTCTCTCTCTCTCTCTGTGCCTTAATCAACGTGGAACTCTTTCTGATGTAAACAATATTGAAAGACGTTCACATCTTCAGCAAATACGTCAGTGCACAGAATAGAATTCTATTTATTTTGCAATACAGCTGGTTTACTGCTCAACTGAAAATGTTTTATGAATGAGTTGTTGGTTTTTGGTGTCTGAATGAAAAAAAGGAGTGTGTGTATTTGTGTGGTAAAACTTAGCTATACTCCGACCTCTAGTGTTCAATGAGAATTCGGGTTTTCCGCAGATACAATATATTTCTTATCAGACAAAACAGAATTAAATCGCAATTGGAATCATGTTAAAAGTGTTTTCCGCTCAAAATACTCATTTGCTTCATTATATGTTGCAATACTCATAAAGGCAAGATATATTACAGAAGAAATTAAAATCATATTTTAACTTTTTGTGGTTCAAGTTACACACTCGCTATATTACAAACTGTAACACGTCTAAATATCTTGCATGTATTTCATATAAATTACTAGAACTACCACGACAACTTGTTTATTAATCTACTTTCCATTATATCACTCGATTACATCGACCATTTTCGCAAAACACAACATCACTAACTCTCGCGGAGAGCTTTTTAATCAAAGCATGATTGCACATTGTTTTACATTAATCAAATGGGAGTTAAAATTCGATATTTACTTTTTGACACACACCTGATGGGCTGCGTGTTCGACCCGCATGAATATTCAGTTTGGAAATGAATTTAGAAAATGAATTTGGTCACTTATGATTCCAAATCGGATTGACATAAACGCGAATATACTTGGCGCACTTTTAGCGGCCCAAAACAGGAATAATGCTTCCAATTCAGATATATGTATCCACGGATATACACTTTTAGCCTCCAAAACAGAAATAATAATAATAAATAAAATTTACAATCCTACAGATTGACTTATCCACGAATATACTTCACGCACTTTTAGCCCCTAAAACAGAAATAATAATGATAATACAAATACATAACATTTACAACCCTACGCCTTACAACAGCTCACAGTTTCCACTCAAATGGAAACAGCAGCACGTTATGCAAGCACTTGTCATTCGTATGCCAGGCAATAGCGCATTGGGTCATGAAATTCTGAATGGCTACCTTTTTCGGGGGGGGCTCAGTCAGAATTCCTGCTTCGAAATTGTTGTATGAGGTATCATTTATCTCTTGGGGGCCGGAGGGGCTTCTGGCTATGCATATAATTCGATGCAAATGTAGCCAACTGTACCAGAGTATTTTTTGTAATGAAAGTATTTTTCTAGCGTGGAGGTCGGATGAATGTGACAGCTTGCAAATGGCTCTTGAAAATGCTTACCATGATATTTTGTGCTTTAACTGCTAGGATGTGTGTGTGTGTGTGTGTGTGAAATTTTCTTATGGTAATGCAACCACACAGGTTCAGTTTTTTATGCACACAAAACACACACACACACACACATACACACACACACACACACACACACACACACACACACATATATATATATATATATATATATATATATATATATATATATATATATATATATTCATCTATCTATCTATTCATCTATCTATTTATCTACCTATCTATCTATTTATATATATATATATATATATATATATATATATATATATATATATATATATATATATATATATATATATATATATATATATGACCAAACTGGCTGAGCAGTGATTGGGAGGATTCTAAGATCAATATTCATTCAGGCTTCAGTTACATATCAAATAATTTCCTGATGTTATAAAACCACTGAACTCCATAATTTCAAAATTCTTTCATACAGACAATAAGGTATATCTCCCCCGCCTCACTTAAAAAAAAAAAAAAAGCTAAACCACTACAAAGACAATACCTTGAAGTGTTTTGCTCCCACGACAAAAAAATTTTCATCGAGACTTCCTTTACATATCAAATAAACTTCTGATATTGAAAACTACTGAACCTAAGGATTTCAAAATGTATTCATGCTAAAGTTGAGGTATATTACCCCACCTCACTATAAAAAAAGCTAAATAACTATATACACACCTCAGAGTACTTTGCTTCCCTCATGAAATGCCAACACTCAACCCCATGTTCCAGTCCCAATAATTACTGGCCCTAATTGCCTCAAATTGTCATCAGCAACGCTCGAGGTATCTAAGATTGGTATCCGAATCAATTAACACATCGTCATCAAATTTGGCCAGATATGACACACACAGAGAGAGAGAGAGAGAGAGAGAGAGAGAGAGAGAGAGAGAGAGAGAGAGAGAGAGAGAGAGAGAGAGAGATTGTATAGTTCTTCTATGTAAATAGTAACGATTATTTCCATTTTTCCTAAATATGGGAAAAAGCGGTTGAGGCCAGTAATTACTTTGGGTATTGAACAAATTTTTAAGTACTGTGTTGAGAGAGAGAGAGAGAGAGAGAGAGAGAGAGAGAGAGTCTGTATGTGATTAGCAATGATTACTTTCATTTTCCCATAAATAAGAGAGAAACAGTTGCAGGTCAATAATTATACAGAGTATTGAACAAGATTTTATAATGCTTTAGAGAGAGAGAGAGAGAGAGAGAGAGAGAGAGAGAGAGAGAGAGAGAGATTATATAGTTTCTGTATGTGGTTAGCAATGATTATTTTCATTTTCCCTAGATACAGGGAACCAGGCGGAGATCAGTAATTGCTGTAAGTATTAAACAAAGTTTTAAAAAACTTCGTTGCTAATTACAACGTAAAGGATAGGAGAGTACAGGAATTTTAACACATTACTACTTTCAAAGCTACTTTTTTTTATTACACTAGAGTAGAAAAATTCGACCAATTGCAATACAGTTATCGATTATATAAAATAAACGGGTCAATTTCTGACATTCAATGTTCAGATATTTTTTCATTTAAAATTTCTGACATTCAATATTCTGATAGTTTTTCATTTAAAAATTTCTGACAGTCAATTTTCAGATAATTTTTTCATTAAAAAAATTCTGACATTTAATATTCAGATATTTTTTCATCTAAAAAATTCTGACAGTCAATTTTCAGATAATTTTTTCATTTAAAATTTTCTGACATTTAAAATTCAGCTAATTTTTTCACTTAAAAATTTCTGACAGACAATTTCCAGATATTTTCTCATTTAGAAATTTCTGATATTCAATATTCAGATATTTTTTCATTTAAAAATTTCTGACAGTCAATTTTCAGATATTTTCTAATTTAAAAATTTCTGACAGTCAATTTTCAGATATTTTCTCATTTAAAAATTTCTGACATTCATTAATCAGATTTCTTTTTAATTAAAAATATTTCCAAGTGAACACGAACGCATTACGAGAAATAACATAAAAGCAAATGGTAAATGACCAATTCATAAAGATGTCACATAACCTTGCAGCCCAAGAAAATCACAACTGAAAGACCAGCAGATATAGATGACCAGACCACTTTACAGATAAAGACATTAATCATTACCCAATTCCTTCTTGGAAACAGATCAATAGTAATTCACCTCCCAGGCCCCTCGATGAATATTCAGTGACGTAATAAAGCACCTGCCCCTCCCCCCGGATAAAAGTGATTTGCATTTGAAGCGATCGCCGCACGCGAGGAAGCTTGCATTGCAATGCAAGTTGCTTGGCGGTAGTGTTAGCGTAGCGTTCAGCGGGAGATTGAGTTACGAATTTTCCGGGATGGAGGACGAATAGTTGCACTCAGGTGTTCCTGGTTCAGTGTTCATGAAAAGCAATGCGGTGTTCTCGCTGAATTTACACGCGAGCAACACACAAAATTTATGTATGTATGTATATATATATATACATATATATATATATATATATATATATATATATATAGTATATATATATATATGTATGCATATATATATATATATATATATATATATATATATATATATATATATATATATATATATATATATATATATGTATTAAATATGACTGTGAAATATTTTCTGTTAAAACAGAATTTCATCAAATATGGGGAGTCCATATCCATATATGTATGTATGTACAGTATGTATGTCTGTGTTTATATTTATAATATATATATATATATATATATATATATATATATATATATATATATATATATATATATATATATATATATATATATATATATATACAACTTAGGCATACACACACACCTGTATATATAAATTAATGAACATCCTCGTCTTCAAACTGGATCAGATCACGTCATGAACTTTTATAGCATAAATAATATCCACACGATATTAGAAACGTGAATTAAACTACCATGCAATATATATACTCGCTATTACGCAGGAACTCGGAATGCTGCACGTATAATAGGAGTGGTATAATGGCCGCCACGTTGAAGTGTCGACGCCAATTACCGCACAGATTAAGTTCATTGTCATATTCACAGATTCGTGGTGAGGAATATTTTTTTCTCACTTCTTCCTGCTACCTTTCTCCTCAGGCCTAACATTAAAAACAAAATTACCATTCACTAAACTGCAAGAGAGTTAATAATTTCACCACGCAAAGATATAATAATAATAATAATAATAATAATAATAATAATAATAATAATAATAATAATAATAATAATAATAATAATAATATTGCTAGATTATAAACAAGTTTTGTGTTTAATGATATTAAAAATATATAAAACTAAACTTATATGTCTTAATAAAGTAGATCTGAATTCATTTTAATCAGTCAATGTGTTGTGGGAGGATGGCAATTCTTAATAAACATTATTACGCTCGGTAGAATAAATGCGAACAGAAATAAGAGAAACGAACGAAATGAAAAAGCTCAAAGCCAGTTTGGGCTACGATCTTTAGCAATATCCCCAAAATTAGCCTGAAATTTTATTATTGGAACTTTTAAGACAATTGCAAGGCTTTTAATAAAGGTCCATAACTCAGAAAGTCATCTTTTATCTTCTAAAAAATTGGTTGAATCTGGGTGTTAACTATATACAGAAATTAATATAATAATTGAGCGTTTATCCCTTAGAAAATATTAGGTTAATACGACACAATAAAAGAATAATGCCTTATTTATCTCATCAATATTTTCTTTCGCAGACACCTAAAGCAACGCCTACAAGGAACACGAGAATCACTACATCATTCTTCCTAAGTGACGGTTGAGACAGCGATATATATATATATATATATATATATATATATATATATATATATATATATATATATATATATATATATATATATATATATATATTATATATAAATATATATATAAAACGGCCTTCAAGTTCCTTCACAGACACCTAAAGCGACGCCTACACAGATCACGAGAATCTCTACATCATTCTCCCCTAGTGACGGTTGGAGACAGCGAGAGAGATATATATAATAATGGCCTTCAAGTATTCTCTTCGGTCTGTGGGAACACTTCCAACTCATTCCGTTATATCCTGAACCATTAGAAGGCATTAGTCCCCTGTTCCCGATGCCATTAGGCTCCGTTCTTAAGAGAGGCTTCACTTGTTCCTGTAACTCGAGCTGTTTTCACCAGTATTTTACACCTCGGGGTAATGGACCAGATGTTCATTTTGGCTTAAACATTACGCGCTCCTGTGTGGTGGATGTTTCGTTTAGTCTGATGTGTTGACGTTGTGATCATTTTAGTTTTCTGTAAAAGAAAACTGTTGTGACGGCTTTGTCTGTCCGTCCAAATTTTTGCTGTTCGCCTTCAGATCTTAAAAACTACTGAGGCCAGAGGGCTGCAAATTGGTTATGTGGATCATCCACCCTCCAATCATCAAACATACCAAATTGCAGCCTTCTAGACATGGTAGTTTTTATTTTAATTAAGGTCAAAGTTAACCATAATCGTGCGTCTGGCAACGATATAAGACAGGCCACCACCGGGCCGTGGTTAAAGATTCAAGGGCCGCGGCTCATACAGCATTATACCAAGACCATCGAAAGATGAATCTATTTTCGGTGGTCTTGATTATACGCTGTACAGAAAACTCGATTGCACTGAAGAAACTTCGGCGCATTTTTTACTTGTTTCTCTGGAGTACAAAGCAGGAAAACAGACTATTTTCTTTTTTTACGAATTTCATGTCAAGGTTTTATTTTACCCTGTGTTTTATGAAATCTAAATTGGGAAAAATTATAGTCTTCGTAAAGCACTCCGTCATTATATTTTTCCTTTATAGGTTACAGCTGGTACATTATATATATATATATATATATATATATATATATATATATATATATATATATATATATATATATATATATATATGTATATGTATGTATATATATATATATATATATATATATATATATATATATATATAAATATATATATGTGTGTGTGTGTATGTATATACATTATATATACATTATATATATATATATATATATATATATATATATATATATATATATATATATATATATATGTGTGTGTGTGTGTATATTCTGGACTGAAGGTAAATGAAAAAATTTAATGGGACACGGTTACTGGTAAAGCAAAACTAAATTATCAGTCTGATTGCAACCACATAAATATATTTACAAACATACAAGAATACACGTATATATACATACATATACATACATA